>NW_020185332.1:535363-548157 GCF_003031525.2 Neophocaena asiaeorientalis asiaeorientalis | reverse complement strand
TTCATAGTTAACATTTTGGTGGAGCTCCTTTTTTCTGTGCATGTGTATCAAAATATCTACATGTATACGTGTGCTGAAGACTATAGAATAATATTTTATATATTTTTTTTGTTTGTTTTGTATTTATTTATTTATTTATTTTTGGCTGTGTTGGGTCTTCGTTGCTGTGCGCAGTCTTTCTCTAGTTGCGGCGAGCAGGGGCTACTCTTTGTTGCAGTGCACGGGCTTCTCATTGCTGTGGCTTCTCTTGCTGCGGAGCACAGGCTCTAGGCGCATGGGCTTCAGTAGTTGTGGCACGTGGTCTCAGTAGTTGTGGCATGTGGGCTCTAGAGCGCAGGCTCAGCAGTTGTGGCACACGGGCTTAGTTGCTCTGTGGCATGTGGGGTCTTCCTGCGCCAGGGCTCGAACCCGTGTCCCCTGCATTGGCAGGCAGATTCTTAACCACTGCGCCATCAGGGAAGCCTGCATATATTGTTTTATACAGTTTTCTCTTTTCTTCAGTTGCCAATATTTCAGTAACATTTCACCTTGTCACCAAAGGTTTATGTGCAGCACCCTTTCACCCCTCACGGCTGTGGAGAATCTGGAGGATACTGTGGTTTGGTGAGGCAGCCACTATAGGTCCAAGCAGTTTAAGTGACAGACAGTGTAACACCCCGAGGTTCCTACCTCCAGGTCTCCTTCCCGGGTGGGAGGCTGGGAATAGAGCCAGACGCATAGGAGGCCTTCCGGAGGTGAGGTCTGTCCCCTGAAAATGCCAGCTAGGGGGCGGCTTGGGGCAGGGTCTTGGGGGAGAAGCTGCACCCAAGCCCTCCTCTGCCAGCTCATGAGGCCTCCTGCCCCATGATCTGGGGATGGCTTTCCCCAGAAAAGACTACCACTTTGCTGCGTCTGTGGAGTGCTGCCCCTCCTGCCGGGGCCACCTCAGTGTGGGCCATGCAGTGGTGGAGGGTGCACAGAGGCACCTGTGGCTAGGGCTGGCCTCATTCCTTGCTCTGCCCTCTAGACCCCGAGTCCCCAAGAGGCAACTTTGTTCCATGGCAGTGCGGCTCAGGACTACTCTTCTGGACCTGAGGAGGGCCTCAAAGGGGCAGGGAAGAGGGAAGGGGGTAGTTTGCCTTGGACACAAGGCATCTGATCTTACCTGTCCTATGACGGGTGGGGTCACTGAGGCCCAAGGGCCCCCCGGCAAGTGATGGAAGTGCCAGGCCAGATGACCAGCCTAGGGGTTGTCCCATGCCACCTCCCCCGCCGTAAAGCTTTGCCACCGAGATCACAATCCCTGGAGGCAGACTGCTTGGGCTTGAGTCCACACACACTCACTGTCAGCCTGTGTGACAATGGGCCAGTTACTTAACTTCTCTGGGCCTCAGTTTTCCCTTCCTGCAAATGCTTATAAGATTGTCACATACTCCACAGGACTGCTGTGAGACTTCAACAAGTCAACCCACGTGAAGCACTTTGAGAAGCGCCCACATGCAGGAGGCGCACATCAACACAAGCTGCTTGCTTTCTGGCTCCACAGAGAAGGGGTAGGCTGACGTATGTCCCCTCCCTGCTCTCACCAAAGTCTTCCATCCCACAGTTTTCTGAGCTGGCAGAACACAGCAATGTGACAGCTTCAACTGTGGGTGCCCTCAGCTGAGGGACTGGAGACTGTCCTCTTTCGATCGCCTTCTCTCTGGATGTGCCCTCCTCCAGGGACCTGGATGTTTTCCTTTGCTGTGTCACCTGGGATAATCACTTACCCTCTCTGGAGAAAGAGGAGTTGGACTTTAGGACGGTTACAGCCCCATCCAGTGCCAGGGCAGAGGGCTCTGGGATGGACCCCGGAGCAGAGTGGGGTGGTGTGGTAGATGGGAAGTTGGTGGGTGTTATGGGCTGAATTGTGTCCCCCCCGACCACCCCCATTCATATGTTGAAGTCCTAACACCTAGTGTCTCTGAATGAGACTGTATTTGGGGAGAGGGTCTCTAAAGAGGTAATTGGGTTAAAAGGAGGTCATTAGGGTGAGCCCTAATCCAATATGACTGGTGTCCTTATGAGAAAAGATTTGGTAGGACAGACACACATTGAAGGCCACAAGAAAACAGAGGGAGAAGACAGCCACCTACAAGGCAAGGAGGGAGGTCTCAGAAGAAATGAACCCTGTTGACACCTTGATCTTGGACTTCTAGCCTCCAGAACTGTGAGAGGCTTAAACAAATTTTTGTTGTTTAAGCCACCCAGTCTTTCGTTCTTTATTATGGTAGTTCCAGCAAACGAATAGGTTAGAGGTTGTCTGTCTGGCCCCATAAGGACTGTCTTTGATTCACCAGGCTGCCAGGACCCATAGAGGGCAAGGACCTCGGAGTTTTGTTGCTTCCAAAAGAGGAAAGAGTACTTCATTGTTGGGCCAGTGGGCCCTGGGATCTCTGCAATGATTAAAAAATAGCCCTACTGTGTGGCCAGCCCTGGCCATTCCTGTCTCCCTTAGTCTATGTCATCAGGGTGTGTATTCTTAGTCACACTGTCCAAAAGGAGAAACAGAGGCTCAGAAAGTCACCTGCCCAAGGATTCCCGTCTTGGTCTGGCTGGCCCCCAATCCACGTTCTTTCCTGCATACCCTAGCACTTCTCCAAGAAGGCCTCCCACGGTGCTCTCGGTGGGCCTGTGCCCCTGTCACTGTGTGGCAGCTGGGACCCCAGCATTCCCGCACCCTGGGGACAAGGGAGAGCTGGGAAGGTCCCAGGCTCCAGGCAGGAATGCCCTCCCCCAGCTTTGCTCAGTCTTTTTCTGTTGTTTCTTTGCTCAGCCGGGCCCTGTTATCTTCCTCTGAGTCTGACGCCTAGTTCTTCCTGTTTAAAATTCAGACCCTGGACTTTTCCTTTGGGGGTGGTTGTGTGTTTGTTCTGTGTTTTGGATTCTCCCCCAGCCCCTATCTCTGGCACTTTAGGTCACCAACCCCGTTTTCAGTATCCCAGGGTCCCAGTGAGTGAGGGTCTTCTACCCAGTGCCCTGACTGGGGGCATTTGGGCGGCAGGGGAGGAGGGAGGAACCTGTCACTTTTTCCCCATCTGTAATATGCAGGGTCCCACAGCCCGGCCTTGCTGCCCTCTTCTCACCCACGGCCCCTCCTGTACCCCAAACCACACTGAGGGTCTCTGGGCTCCCTGCAACGTTCTGCTTTGAGCCCAGTGCACTCCAGGAAGGAGATTCAGCCATAGAACAAGAAAAAAACGTACAGATGTGAGGTGCCCTGATGAGCTCTACTCCTGAGAGTGGAGACAGGGCCCTGGGGAACCTGGCCCGTGCTAGCTGTGTGGGACGGAGCACCGAACCGGGAGTCAGGAGCCCTGGGCTCCTACCCTCGCTTTCCACCTCATGCTGTGTGAGCTTGGGCACTCAAGTTCCTCTCTGGACCTCAGCTTTGTCACAGGAAGGTGGCTGATGACTTGAGTCAGCTGCCCCTGAGGGTCTTCCAGCCTGATGAGCTGTGATTTTAGGGCTTCATGAGATGCTCCTAGGGACTCCATGTGGCGTGACTGTGGGAAGACATGGGGCACAGAGAGCAGTCGGGGGTGAGGTGTGCATGGCCTCCAAGGAGCAGACCCAGCACCACCTCCTCCAGGCAGCCTCCCTTCTCTAAGCCTCTCCAGTACTTCCTGCCCCCACCAGAAACCTTGGGAAGGCTTCAGGCTTGGAGTGAGACTGTGGGAAGGTTCATAACCTCCCTGAGCCTCAGTGTGCCCCTCCATCAAATGGAGATGATGTCTGTCTTCTAGGGCTGCTGATGGCTCCCAGCACACAGGAGATGCTGTGTGAATGATGGGTCTGAGGAGAATGTAGGTGAGGAACTATGAGTTCCTAGAGGGGAGGCGTCAGGTCTGACCCGTCCTTGGGTCCCCCTGGCCCAGGGACCACTGATTGAGAAAGGGGGTGCCTCAGGGTACATGGTGTCAGGCATCTCTCGAGCCCAACCTCACATCCCCTCGGCTTACCTCTGTATTCCAGCTCCTGCCAGGGAAACTAGCTCTGCACAGGTGTCAAGTGACGGCCCCTTGCCTTGCAGCCCACTGAGCGCTTGCCTTTGTCCCCAGGTGATGAGAATAAATGGATAATATTCCCCTTCCAACCTGAGCTACCTTCTTCCCTCTGAGGGCCCCAGCAAGGTAGAGCCCAGTTGCCAAAAACTTGACTAGCTTGTTAATGCCCCTTAGGTTGACTCTCCTTCCTCCCCTCTTTCACTCATCCCAGTGCCTCATTTCTGACTTTGGGAGGCATCTGAGAGAGGTCAGAGGCCTTGAGGAAGGTCCCCAGGGATCTAGGTTGGTGGGTGTGTGAGCTGCAGCCGGCATAGCCTCAGGCTGAAACTTCACACTGAACCCAGCCCGAGACCAGTCCTGCCCAGAGCCTCTGGCCAGGTGAGCTTGGGTGCGCTGCCCTGCCTTGTGGATGGAGCAGCTGGATGTAAGTGGCAGAGGGGGGCGCCGTGCCCCTACCTGCAGATTCCCAGTCCATCCATGTGTCATTCATCCCCCTGGGTCCCTGAGGAAGGGCCAGAGCCAGGCCAGGCTGCACTCCTTTTCTCCTACTGTTGGCAGGTTTTAGGATATCTTCTTTGGTTACTGATTTTAGAAAAAAAGGCTAGCTATTCTTCTCCACCTCTCAGCCCTTCCCCTTTGAACCGTCAGGGAAGGCTGCCTAGCTCAGGGGCAGGGGCCTCCACCTCTCAGCCCTGGAGCCCGTGGACAAGGGGACAGCAGGCTCCCTAGAGGACCTTGCAGAGGCCCAGCTGTTAGGAGCATGGACTTGTTACTTAACCTCCCTAGGTTTCAGTTTCCTCATCGGTAAAGGAGGAATGATAACCCAGTCAACCTCAGAGGGCCCTGTGAAGATGCTCAGATAACAGAGAAAATGCCTGGTACTTCGTGAGCTGGGTCTATTGGATTTCTGTGTTCTGAGTGGTTCCCTCCCTCCTCAGAAAACAGCATCAGGTTTTGGCAGACTTGGGTGAGGAATGGGGTGGAAGAGGCCTGGAGCTCAGAGCCAGAGAACCAGATCCCAGCCTGGCTTTCCACTGACTGGCTGTGGGACTTTACCCCCTGTCAGAGGCTTCAAGATACCACTTGTGCATGGGGATAATTGTGGGGAGGCTCCAGTGGGACGGAAGGGCCAGTGTGCTGGGGCCTCTCCCCACCCCAGCCAGCTTGGACACTAGGACAGGCAGGCACAGTGATCACCGGGCAGCCGGCTCCCAGCATCCTGCCGCCAGCTCCCCAGGCCCCCTGTCTGCACGTCCTGCCCTGCCCAGCCCGCCAGGGTGGCTGAGGGTTTGGAGCCGATGGAATCAGCGTGCCCTTCCCTCCTTTGTCTGCTGGTGCTTCCTTCCCTTCACAGCATGCTTTCTTTTTTCTGGTTTATCAGGCCCTGGGGAAAGCTGGGGCCAGCCAGGCTCCCAGCCGAGCACCCCCTGGGAAACCGCCAGCCGGGAGCACAGCAGACGGCTCCGTCTCTGGGGCCAGCAGCTCAGCCATCCCCTCCCTCCGCCTGACCCCAGCAGCTCCCACCTGGTGGATAGGACCTCTCCCAGCATGCAGGAGGCCACCCAGTGTCCCTGGATTCCAAAGCCTCCCTTTCAGAGGCTTGAAGCCTCAGGGGTGCTTAGGATACACTGAGGCCCCCCTCCTTACTTTAGAAGGAGGAAACTGAGGCCCAGAAGCAGGAAGTGCCTGGAGGGTCTGACTCCCAGCTTAGGGCTCTGACCAGCAAGCAGCTGCCTGTCATCTCCCTCAAGACAACAGACAAGTCAAGGAATCTGTGTCCTGAAAGTCCTGGCTGTGCATCCCAGCCCCGCCACTCACAACTAACACCTGTGCCTCAGTTTACATGTCTGTACAATGGGGATAGTGGTGCCGGCCCCACAGGCTGTCTTGAAGGCTAGAGGTGATAATACAGATGACTGCCCACCCTAGAGCAGGCATTCCCATAGGGGCCGTATTGCCCTCCAGGGGGCAAAAACTGGCCCAGGGAGAACATATGAAAAAATCTTGAATTATAGATATATGTGCGGTACTTAAACAGACATACAGTATATCTGGGGTATTACAATGTTTTCGTGGGAAGGGATTGGGAAAAACTGTCTATAAAGGATCCTGGGGCTTCCCTGGTGGTGCAGTGGTTGAGAGTCCGCCTGCCGATGCAGGGGACACGGGTTCATGCCCTGGTCCGGGAAAGATCCCACGTGCCGCGGAGCGGCTGGGCTCGTGAGCCATGGCCGCTGAGCCTGCGCGTCCGGAGCCTGTGCTCTGCAACGGGAGAGGCCACACCAGTGAGAGGCCTACCCAAAAAAAAAAAAAAAAAAAAAAAGGATCCTGGAGGGTGGGAGCGATAATGAAATAGAAATAAAGGTTCAGAAGCACTGCCCTTGCCAGTTAGAATTGAGTTAGTTAGTTTGTCCCTCTGCTCAGCCTCTTCCTCTCTTCTTTCGCTGGTGCTGCCCAGCACAGGCTTTACAGTAAGATAAGAAATCAGGTTATGCTCACCTTCTCAAAAACTCCTGAGAATGAGCAGTGGGATCACCCAAGTTTTGACATTGAAAACTCACTCATTTGCCCATTCATTCATCCATTTGACATTTGCCCGAGGTCACAAAGCTGCACCTCAGAGCAGGGTGAAAGGCGGCAATGACCCTGGTTTCGGCTCTCAACAAACAGGGCAAATGGCAAGGCAATGTATAGCCTGGACTGAAGGGAGACCAAAGCCCTGTGGGCAGGCTAGCTATGGTGGCAAACTTGTCCAACTAAGAGAAGAGGGGGCATTTGGGGTGGGCTTTGATGGATGTGTAGGAGTTTCTCAAGTGGAAAAGAGCAGAAGGAAGTGCCAGGTAGAGGAAACAACCTGAACAAAGATACAGAAGTGAGAGTGAGGGCTGTGCGTGGGACAGGAGCCATCACAAAGAGGTGTCAGGGGTTGGAGAACCACCACACCTAGTGTGGCTTCATGGGCAACCTTATTCATAATTCCTCTTCAGTTCTTCCTCTCCCCTGCAATATCCTTTCTATATACAAGTGACTTGTGTTCTTTGTAGAAAGGTTGGAAAGCCTTGAAGAGTGAACAGAAGCCTCGGTCTTCCACTTTGGAGGGAATTTTTGCAGGTGTTTCTTCTTTCTTTATGTCTCTTGCTATCTCTGAAGAGCCTGCCCTTCAGTAGGGAGGGGAGGACACACACAGGCACCCTCTGCCTCTCTGTGTCCAGTGCTTTCCATGCATTAATCAATTTCCTGCCACACACTGTGGGGAGGGTGATCTTACCTCCCCTTTTCACAACGGGGAAACTGAGGCCCAGAACTGTCAAGTGACTCAAAGTCACACAGCTGGTGAGTGGTGGGGCCCCTTGTTGGAACTCAGGCCTCTGAGCTTCCTCCCTCTGCACGGGGGTCCCACAGACAGGTCTCAGGGCTCCAGGAACGGCTGACACTGCAGATGAAATCTGGACAGGTGGAGAGTTTTTCTGGGACAGGGTCGACAGCCTTTATTAGACTCCCAAACAGGTCCATGTCCCAAATCTGTACCACTGTGGGCCCCAGAAGAGCCCCCAGAGGTCAGAGCCCTTCTCATGATTGACATGGACACAGAGCTCCCTTAGGGGTAGCAGGGTGGGCACCAAGGTGGGCCTGCAGAGGGAGCTCAGGGTGGGGAGAGAACTGGGTCCTGTCGGGGCCTCTTCTCTGGTCTTAGTTCCACTGGCTGACTTAGTCTACCCTCAGGAAGTTCTCCCTCACATCTGCCCTAAAGCTCTCTCGTGGAAGCTTAAGCGTATTTTCCTCCTGCCCTCTGTGCCACCTAAAAGTAGAATAGAGCTCCAGGTTCCTGGGTACTTATTATATTAGTAAAGATAACTAACTAACCAAATAAAGAGGGCATAAGAAAACCAGACACACCAATGATTCCTTGCAGGTCCCTTGGGAAGAGCCAGGCTTTGCCTGGGACACCTATCTTCAGTTGCCCCTGAACCTCAAACCTCTGGACAGCTAAGCCTGATGATTCACATCATCCATAGCCAAGGTTTCAGGTCCCTCCCCCTGCAAAGCATTGCCAGCTGCACTTGGGCTCTGCCCAGGCCTCAATCTCCCCCTGTAACATGAGGGGATGGGACAAATTGATGTCTTTGTCTTTTTCCAGTGCTCACTCTGTGATTTCAGTGATCAACTCACCAATCACAGCTTTTGTTCATGCTGTACCCTCTGCCAGGGATGCCCCACCTGTCTTTTCTGTCTGACCGGCTCCTACCCACCCTGCATAGCCTTCTTCAAAGGCCACTGCTTTGGGGAAGTCTTCCCTGATCTCCCAAGCTAGAAGGGTTCATGCTTTATTCTGGATCTCACCTTGCAGTGCTGGAATCTTGACAGCACCTCTGGGATTTACGCCCTCGCCAGCCCAAGAGCAAACTGAAAGCAGGGGCTGTTTTGCTCAGTCTGAATCTCCAGCACTAGCACAATGCCTGACATTTAGACAATGCTCTGTGAGTTTACTGAATGAATGAAGCAGTGAATGAGTGAGTGAGTCAGTAAGTGGATGAATCTCTATGTACCTCCTTCCCCAGCGCCTAAGGGTCTGTGGCCTGGAAAGCCTCCCCCACTGCCTGTGTCTCAGCATCTTGGTGTAATTGGCCTATAGTTGGTATTTGATGTGGCTCAGCCGGGAGGGCTGGGTGCACCCGTTTATTTGGCTTGGCTAGCCTGCTGCGGTGCACAATGCTGCCTTAGTCTAGAAAAGCTCATGGGGGCCTGGGGAAGTGGGATGGGAAAGGCTTACCATGGTCTAGAGATTCTGACTGCACTCAGCTGCCCGGGTCACCAGCAACCTGGGCTGGCCTCCTGGCCATCCAGCATGTCTCTGGGGGCCAGGGCACACAGATGGTCCAGCTGATGCTGGAGGCCACCAGCCCTCGCCTGCAGACAAAAATGACTCTGAGAGTAACTGCTTCAGCCCTGAGCTTAGAATACAGACATGGAAACTGAGGCCTGGAGGCAAGAAGGCCCCTGCCCCAGAACCCACTGACATGTTGGAATCATAGAAGCTGAAAGACACAGGATCTCAAAGGTTACTTGGTCCAATTCTATGAATTCTTTTTCTCAACATTTGTCTTAAAAAATGGGGATGGTGTCTGGAAAACCGCACATCAGGAGAGTATCACCATAACTGCCTTTTGTCTTGTGGTTGTTACATATCAGGCATGAGGCTAAGTGCCCCACTTCTAGAATAGTCTATTTTATAAGTGAGGAAACTGTGGCTCAGAGAAGTTCAGCAACCTGCTGAAGGTCACACAGCTGCTAAGCAGTACAACCAGGACTGAATTCAGATCTAGGTAGACTCACGTGCTTGCACCCCTGACCACTTGGCAATACTGCCTCTTTGTTGCTCAAGGTGAACTTGTGGCTGAATTACATTGCTTGATTTTTGTTGATTTGTATTTTCTAATTTTGCTTCAATGACTATGAAATACTTGTATAATAATCAGCTAAATGAAAACAGCAGTTGTGTATGTGTGTTTAAGTGTGTTTTAGTGATTTTAAACTAATAACGGGGAATTTCTGCAGTTCTGAGTGTCTGTGGGCATCTCTGTACACCCTCCTCCAGGCCAGATGTATCATCCTTTAAGTAGCAGCCCCACTCCAAAAGTTATTAGAGAGAGGCCCTTCAGTCTTCCCTCCCCACAACTTAACCAACTGTAAAGTCACTGGTGCCTTTTGAAAACATAGCTCCCACTTAATTCTGAACGTTTCCACACCCAGGTGCCGAGGCATTAGGGAGAACCCTGGCCTGGGAACCCGGGATCCTGAGCTCTGGCCCATCACCCTGCTCTGTAGCCCTGAGCAAGCCCTTATCCAGTTCTGGGCCTCAGTTTCTCCATCTGTCAAAGTGCCAAGTGAGCTCTGAGGACCTTCACGCCCTTACAGCCCTGTTGGAGGAGCATCCTGTCAACCCCAGAGCCAAGGCAGAGACTCAGGCACCCTGAGTTATCCCAGTCTCTCTAACAGTAGGAATTTCAAATAACTTTCTCCGCCAAGCTACCCGCAGAGCAAAGCAGGCCACTTGCTCTGGGTAACAGCCCACTAGGTAATCCGTCCAATGTGAGTTTGTGAACGCAGAGTTCCTCAGGGTCCTCCTCTGTGTACATAGAGGATTGAAACGTGAATACCCTCCTACAATACAGCCCTAGACTGCTCACCAGCCTATCGGGTTTGGATGCTGTCTTGAGGGTTGATCTCTAAGGGGGATCTAGCACGAAGTGGCTGTTCCATGTATATATCCCTTCTTGGATGGTTTGCAGTTGATCAGGGAAGATAGGAGGACAATGCTTATCAGAAAGGAGTGGAGATCTAAGGGGATTTTCGGGATGAGGGACAGGCAACGCAGGATGTCTTCCTGTGGTTCCCACAGCACCTCCGTGTAAGCCAGTCCAGCTGGTATGAAGGGGTCTGGGCCAGTGGGGATGTCTCCATCTTTAAACAGGCTCCCATTGCAATCATCCTGCTGGTCTAGCCTAGGGCTATGCTACTTATTCTGTGTCTGTCCCTGATGTCCCATCTTTCTGTGGCCATGACTCCCTCTTCCTCATGGTAGTCCTGACCATATAGGAAGGGCAAAGTTCTGTCTTTCCCATCTACCACCAACACCAAGTTGGAGAAATACAGGGAACAAGCGGAGCCAGGAGTCAGGGGAAGCTTCCTGGGGGAGGGGGTCTCTGAGCAGAGTCTGCCAATCACCACGCAGAAGAAAGAGCTTGTGCAAATGTGTGTCTAGAGAATGGCAGTGTGAGGGATGTGGAGGGCTGGCCGCAGATGGGACTGTAAGTTCTGGACCTTGGAGACCATGGAAGCTGTGCCAGGAAACCTGGGCTTGTTCCGGGGCTGATGGGGAACCACAGAACCAGCACAGAGAGGAGAGCTGGGGACAGATCTGTGTTTTAGAAAAGTAGTTGCTACGGAGAAGGAGAAGAGTGGATGAATTTGAGATAGGAGGGGGATGGGTGGGGTTGTGTGTGTGTGTGTGTGTGTGTGTGTGTGTATGTGTGTGTGAGAGAGAGAGAGAGAGCGAGAGAGGGAGAGAGTAAGAGGGGTCAAGGAGGACTCTAAGTTTCTGGCTGTCTGGCTGGGGGGCATGCAGGAGAATCGAAACAGGTCCTCTGAGGGCAGGATGCCTTCAGGGAGACCAAGGAAAGCCAGGTGGGGTCTCTACTGTGCAGCAGGCAAAGGTATTTGGAGCTGAGGGGGAAAACGTATGAAAGTCATTTGTGTCCAGGGGGTGGTTGAGTCCGTGAGCATGGGTGCGGGAGGGAAGTGAGCCTGAAGCCAGCATGTCAGGTTGCCCAGGGGAGGCATTCAGGGAGGGAGTGGCCAGCACAGAGGACCATGTGGGGTTTGGCTACGTGGAGGTCACCTATGAACCTGTCAAAAGTAATTCAATGGAGGGAGGAGGCAGAAGCTGGATGGACCAGCTGAGGCCAAGCCCCTGGCATCTCTTTCACGGGCACCTACCACAGCCTCCTCCTGTCTGGTCTCCCTACTCTGTCCTCGCCCCTCGAGTTCACTCACCACACGGTGGCCAAAGCACTCTTAAAAACACACCCAAGTCATGACGCTCCCAGATTTCTAATGCTCTCTGCCATCCCATCACCGTCCTGACCACGGACCACCAGTCTTTGATGCCTTTTGGCCTCTGCCCCCTCCCCATTCATGTTTGGGGCCCCTGCTCTGAAAAGGGGGCACGTTTCAAGCTTCTCCGACCTTTGAGGTCCCCCACCCCAGCTTCAGCACCTCCACACAAGAGACCCCTATGGCCCACACCCTTGCCCTCTTCTCCTGGGTCTGCCCAGTCGTCGGATCTCTGGGCAAACTGCCTTCTAAAGGAAGTGTCCCTGAACCCCTCGCCCCGCTCCAAAGTAGGACAGTTCTCCTGTTTCGTATACACTGTACCCCACTGCGAAATACTCCTCACAGCTCCAAATAAGTTTTTAATTGTGCTCTTTATCTGTCTTTCTCTTTAGAATGTGAAGTACTGTGGGGGGCAGAGGCCAGTTCTGCTGTGTCCTCCATAAATTGCGACACCAGCACAGTGCCTGGCATGGAGTAAGTGCCTGGTAAATTTGAAAGAATGTGTATTAATGATGAAAAGAAAGATATGAAGCAAGGGCAGCCTATTGAGCAAGAACTTGTACAAGGATGGAGCGTGATCCTTGGAGGGGACAGGGGCCTTCGTCAAGCCATGTCTCTCAGTCTATTTCAAAGGATAATAAAGATAATAACTGTTGGCCATAGTGTGTGGTCAGTCAGTGCTGATAACCAGACATTTGCCAACCTCCACAGTCTTAAAGTGCACCCCTATTGGGTTGGGGGAGGTCCCATCGAGCATCATTTCAGGATGGGTAGTCCTCCAGGGCAGAAAGAGTCCACTCCCGACTCCCACCCCAATCTGACTGCTCTCTTGACCCCAGTCCCTCCTTCCCCCAGTTGAGGACAGCCTGCTGGCAGTGGGGTGCTAGGGCCTCCTGGCTTCGGGCCCCTCCGTTCAAAGTTCCTCGCGACCCCTGCCCGCCCTAGTTCCTGGACCCCACTATCCACAAGAGCGAGGCCCCTGTCCCCGGCCTGTCCCAGTGGGATGCTGTAGGGTGGGCCCCCCAGCCTCGGAGGCGGGGGCAGGGTCCTAACAGGGTGAGACCACTGAGGGAGTCCTGTGCACCGCACCCACCCAGCCTCCCGCCCTGCCAGCCCTCCCCGCGCCCGCCTGCCCGCCTGCCCGCCGCCTGCCGC
>NW_020185332.1:510295-535339 GCF_003031525.2 Neophocaena asiaeorientalis asiaeorientalis | reverse complement strand
CGCTGGAGTTCGGTTTTCTTGACCCGGCGGGGCCGGGGAGGGGCCGCCAGCGGAGCCGCCGCTTTATCGCGCCCTGTCTCCGCGCTGTCTCCCGCCGTCGGCCCCGGGCTGGCCGGCCTCTCCCCCCACCGGCTCCCGCTCTCCCGGCTCCACGCTGGCGGGCCGGTCCCTTTGGGCTCCCCGAGGGCAAAGCTGGGGTGGCGGTGTCCCAGAGCAGAGCAAGGGGCCCCGCCTGCCCCCAGCCCCTTGGGCCTGGGGAGGGTATGGGAGATGGGGCTGCTGATGGGTGGAGGGGCCTCTGAGCGGGCAGGGAGGCCCTAAACGCCCCCTTGGCAGCGGATGTGGGAGGAACTGGCCAACTTGGAGCTGGGAGGGGCTTTTTGGGAGATTGCCCCATCCCCATTTTATAGAAGAGATACTTGGGGCCCAGAGAACACAACTGGCCCAAAGCCACTCCCACGACCCCCATCAGGATCTTCCCCATACCGGGTCTGGAAAGTCATTCTCCCAGTGGCTGGGTGCCAATGGCAAAGAGGCAGGGCCAGCTGAGCCCCTCAGTGTGCCAACCACCAGTGAGGTCTGCGGGGGCCCAGGCCCTGACATAGCAAAAATGGCTGGGTTCTTTCAGCAGTGGGGATGGAGACAGCTGGGTCCCCTCTCCTAGCAGGTCTTTCTGTTCTCGGCACACCCACCTCCTTGCTCCGGTCGCTTCTTCTGCTTAGAATGCCCTCTTCATCTTAGCTTACAGAAATCCTCCTGTCTCTCTAAGGTGCCACCCAAGACCACCTTTGGCCCCTAGGTGATGGGGGGACGGGAACCTTACACATGAAAGCAGAACAAGAAGGCACCTCTCTGCCCCCTCCCTGCTGCAGTTAACCGAAGTAACCCAGGAGGTTGCAGGTAGAGACACTTGGGATGGGGGCAGGTGGTCTAACCTGCTCTCTGGGGCTGTAAGTGAGGTCAGCCCTGCAGGGGACACCTGAAGGAGAGTCTGAGTACAGATTTCATGCAGCCAACAACGGACCCCCTGCCCACTGCCAATGCCATGTGTCAACCAGGGGCATGCAGAGCTAAGAGGCAGTGGTGAAGAATTTGAACAGGGATGGAGCAGGCATTGTGGAGTCCGGGGGTGGGTTGTGGTGGGGGAGAGAAGCTAGGGAACACCTGGGGTGGTTAAGAGGAAGACGGTAGAGAGGCGGAAGGCAGAGGGCCCAGCACAGGCAAAGACCTGGAGGCCCAGCAGTGGAAAGATGGAGGGGGCCTGGGGGAGGTAGAGATGAAAGGAGCCAGATTGAGGAGGTTCTTACACCCCAAGGCAAGGACAGAAGAACAGGTTTCATATTACATGACTGTTACATTACCACACACAAAAAAGATAAATAATAATAGCAGGTTTATACCCATCTTATAGTCAAGCAAACAGCGGCTCAGGCAAACGACTGGGGCAAGACCACATCAGTAACTGGGAGAACTGGATTTTGAACCCAGACCATCCTGTTGCAAAAGCCTAGGCTGCTGTCTTCCTGCCAGAGCCTCGGGGGATTGGAGTTATGGAGAGGCCTTTGATTCTGTTTGTCCTGCCCTCCTCCCGACCTATTTTTATGAATGAGAACACCCAGGTCCTAGGGGGGCCAGGCTTAGCCCCGTGGTCCTTCTTCCTAATTTGACACCCCTGATATCCTCCTGATGTTCCCAATCCAGGAGCTGGTTAATAAGGCAGACTTTCATCTCCCTGTCCGACTTCCTGCCCTCCTACTTAGTGAGTCCTAGGCAGGGCCTAGGAATCTGTATTTTTGGCGATCATTTTGGTGGTTCTGGGTCTGCCGTTTGCCCACAGGCATTTGGGGCCCATAAATGTTTCCCTCTAGCCTCTCACTGAGCCCCTTGTCGGCTGGCTTCCTCCCTTCCCCCTCAACTTACCCCCCATTCCCCTCCACTTGTGTGCACCCCAGGCCCTTCCTCTTCGGGTGCCCCCTCTCTCAGAAAAGTGAAAACACATGGTTTCCTAGGCAACAGCATCCCTCCTCCCAGCTTACCCTGAGACCTCCCAGCGTCTCTCAACTGTTCAGAAGAATATTTCAAATACCAGCCTCCCCAGGCAGGGTCTGACAAAGGCTGAGTTCCCCTCAGAGCCTTCTGTCTGAGGGGTAATAGCCCTGCTCCCCTCGAACCTGGAGGCCGGGGGTCTCAGGGGCAAGTTCCAGACCATCGCCTGGGTTACCACCTAGGCCTGCTCAGCTCAGCCAAGAAGCTCATTACTATTTGGCCTTAGAGATCCCTTTAGATGGGGAGGCTAGAAAGGGAAGGGACTCACACAGATCACGTGGCAGTAACGTGGTCTGAGTAAAGGAATTAGGATGGATTGAGTACCTGCTACCTGCCAGGCACAGTGCTCAGTGCTCTGGAGACATTAACTTATTATTCCTTCCTCCAACTCTTTGAGGTCAGTTTTATTCCCATTTTATAATTGAGAAAACTGAGGCTCAGAGAGGTGAATTACCTTGCCCTAGGTCACCCAGCAAATGAATGACACAGCCATTTAGAGCCTGTTTCAGGAAGCCTGATCTGTCTTCCCAGTAAGCCTGATCTGTCTTCCCAGTAAGCCCGCGGTCTTAGCACTTGTTATTCTCCAGGCTGGGCAGGGCTCAAGGGAATGATGGGGCTGTGTGGATTCCTTCCTGATTATTATTTTTACATTTCCTTATTAGAAGATTTAGTTGATGTTCTTTGGGGGCTGGGCTCCCTATGAGTTTCTCTTTCCTGCCTTCTCTCAGCCTTGGATCCTCTGATCAATATTTCTCATCCCAAGACATCTTTCACCAGGTGGGAAAGGATAGAGAGGCACATTTGTGCAATTCATGCTTTCTCTCTGGGCCTCAGTTTCCCCACTGGTAATGTGAGGGGAGGTTGGAAATGAGGACTTGGACGTTCCATCCTAGCTCAGATATTCTTGGATTCTCACGGCAAGTATATGCATGTGACTGTGTGCATGATTGTAGGCAATTAGGTGTGTGTGTGTGATTATGTGAGTGGCTGTGGTGTGTGGTTAGGTGTGTGATTGGATGTGGGGGATGGTGAGTATGTGGGTATAACTGCATGTGTGAGAGTAGACGGATTATGTGTGCATGATTGTGTCTGTGGGTGTGTGTGATTGGACTGTGTGTGTGTGGGATTATATGTGTGTATGGAGAAGGATGATCATGAATGTGTATGTGTGTATTCGGGGGTGAGTGGATGTGTGTAATTGTGTGTGTACATGTATGTGGGTTGTGACATGTGGGTCTGGGTGCAATTTGTGTGTCTGTATGTTATTGTGAGAGATTTATGTGTGTATGTGGACGTGTGTGTGTGTGTGTGTATATGTGTGAGAGATCTGGAATGACTGTGTGTGTGTCATTGTGAGTATTGGAGGGCCGTGAAGCCTCTACTAAGCCTGGTTGATCAGCACACGGGGTGGGTACGACCCCTCCTCCTTGAATGCCCATGGGTGTAGTCAGGCCAGGTAAAGGAGGGGACCCCATAGGCACCCATGATGCCAGCATGGCACCAGAGCATATCCCTCTTGTAATCAGCTCCAGACTCAGCAGCGTCACCACCCTCTGATGGGAGGGCGCTGGAAACACATTCTGGCCCCAGCCAGGTCTCTTTGGGGGAAAAAATTAAAGGGGGAGGAAAAAATCCCCGAAAGGCAGATTTTTATTGAAGCATTTCGTGACACGCACACCAACTAATTGATTTCCTTATTAGTAGCAGATTTTTCTCCCAGCCTCTTCTTCTGCCTGAACTTATAAAAACGAAGGGTGGAGAGCCAGCTCGGTACAGACCCAGAGCCAAGTTTCTCCCTACATCCTCCCTTGGCCAGGGAGGCAGCAAGGGATAGATGTTTGTTTGCTTTTCCAGGTCTAACTACAGGTAGAGTGGGCGGAATCACCTGTGGGATAGGGTTTCAAAAGCCTGGGAAAACCCCCTTGCCATGCCTCAATTTCCTATCCCACTTTTTTGGCCTGAAATCCCACCATTAGTGAATCATTCCATTTACTTTGGGCTTTCCTTCAGGTCAAAATGCAAAAGCGTGTGAGCAGGATCTTTGAGCACTCTTAGTTATCTACACGTAGTTCATGCTGTGGGACTCTGGGAACCTCAGTTTCCTCATCTGTACAATGGGAGACTCCTATGATTGATGTTACAAGGTGCTTGTGGGGATAAAGATCGGATTTGTGACTCCCAAAGCTCTTGTAAATGTAAGTTGTTCCCATGATGACAGTGTAGCACATACGTCAGTGGCACAATTCAAGGCCTGGGAGTTCACAAAGGGGGCATGGGTCTTGCATTTAGCAGAGGGGGAGGGGATTGGGCAGCAGCCAAGTTCAGGTGAGGTCTCTCAGGAGACTTCTAACCAGAAAGCCAAAGCTACCTCTCTGTCTGGGCCTGTGACAGGTGGTCGCTCAAGCTTCATCTAAGGGTTAGTAAAAAGAGAAAGACGGACACTTTGCCCAAATGGTTCCAACTGATGCTTTAGGCAGCCACTGGTAACCCCATTTGTCAGAGGAGGAAACTGAGGCACAAGGTGGTTTACAGAGACCAAAGAACATATAACTATGAGGGGGTGGCAGGGATGTAAACCCAGCCCTGATGGGTTCTGGACATATATAATGCCTTTTATTCATTTAACATAAAAGTGCAGCCCTTTTCATTGAGGTAAAGATGGGAAAGACAGCCTGAACTCCTCTCCCCAGGATATCTCAAGGGACAGACAGATAAGGGAATAGGTGTTGGGGGTCATGATGTGACAAGTGCCACGATAGGGGTAAGCACGGCCACTGGAAAGGACCCCTAATACTGGCTGGTGTAGTCAAGACTTCCTGGAAGGGGTGTCACCTTGAGTAGGCAGAGGGGATTGAACCTGCAGGGCTGACCTTCAGCTGGCTTGTGTGGGCATGGCCATACCAGTGGTTAAAATATTGATGCACTTATATATGTGTTGCAAATACATATGGTCCCCTTCCCTCCAGTGCTCAGGCTGCCTGGCCCATCCCCCAGGCCCTAGACGTCCCCAGATCCAGAAACCTTAATGGCACATCCAGGACCCTGATAGAATGGTGGGTGACACTGTGACTCTAAAGGCTCAGAGGGGGGCCCAAGGCCAGGCTGGTGTCCCTTGTTCTGATCTTGTTACCACCCTCTGGCATGGGGGCTGGGGGCGGGGAGGCAGTGGCTAGAAGCTGGAGGCCAGGCTGAGCAGACAGGCCTGCCGCTGGACACGTCCACTTGCATTCCACGTGGACTTCCTGGGAATGACCAGGGGCCTCTAGGCAGTTCCTGTTCCCAGCGGCTCACAGTCGCCAGGCCCAGGGAGACAAAACGTCCCTGAATGTGGTGGGGCAAGGAACAATATGGGGTGGGCGGAGGAGGGCCACAGGAAGCATGGCAGGGACAGCTGGGGAGCTGGCCGCAGGGCTGGGGGTGACTCAGGGACTTGTGACTTGATAAGGTAAGATGACTCCAAAGGAAATCAGCCGGAGTCCAGGGGGTGCCTAAATGGCCGACAGAACAAGATTTCTGGCACCTGTTCAGACATTAGTTTTTGAGTCCTCACATGTCTCCACACAGCAAAGGACCTTGAATACCATCCAACCAGACATGTTACAGTCATTGACCCTGTCGGGTAGGTATTAGGATCCCAGCTTCACAGAAGAAGAAAGTGAGGCTCAGAGAGGTAAGATGACATTGCCCAGGTCACACAGGAGTGGCAGTGGAGCCAGGATGTGGACCAGACAACTGACTCCAGAGCTTGCGTGCCAAGCCAGGCTTCCTGGCAGCACTGCCCCCACTGCCCCCGCTGTCCCCAGGAGCCAGGCACGCCTGTGCTGGAGCCCGGGGCCTCTTCCTGGGTCTTCACCTCCACAAAGCTACTACCCTCATCACACCCCCAACAAATAGGGCCACTTTGCCCTTAGAACTTAGAGCTTAAGAAAATGTTAGAAACTGGGGAAAAGAACATATCTTGGCTCTCAAATGCAACAAAACACTGCAAATAAAATGAATAAGCACACTAAAAACCATAATCACTATAGGATCTATTGATTTACTATAATCACTATAGGATCTATTGATTTACTATAATCACTATAGGATCTATTGATTTACTATAATCACTGTAGGATCTATTGATTTACTGTGCCTTATATGGAGTGGGGTGGGATTTCCAAAAGAAGAGTGCCTGGGGTTGAGAAAAGGCTTCAAAGGGCCCCTCAACCACTGGTCCTCCAGCCCTTGTGTGTGTGTGTGTGTGTGTGTGTGTGTGTGTGTAACACCCACGAGCGTGCTGTGCCTCGGGGGAGGGGGATGCTGTCAGCTCTTATCCTCAGAGCAGTAGTCATTTCACCTTTCTCAGCCTCTGCTTCCCATCCCCACCCCGCCCCAGTTTCTTTATTAGTAAAATAGGACTGCGATAACTAGCTCATACTGGGGTGATGGGAGGGCTAAACACGATAAAGTGTGCAAGAGAGCCTGGCCACATACTTGGGGCTCTGCTATTGTTCTTGCCTCCTCAGGCTGCCCTGCCCAATTTCAGGAAGTCTTTTTTGGCTGGAAACATCTTAGGATGAAAGAATGTTGGAGGAGAAGGCATTCGAGATAAGGCAGAGCCAGCCTCTCACGTGGGAGGGTGACTTCAGGAACTCAGAAGGCTCTGTGTCTCCAGCTCAGATTCCCGCCCTTGCTCTGTGCTTAAACTCCGCCCTTCCAGCTTCACCCTCCAGCCTCAGGCTTTGATTAGGTTACAATGCACAGCCCTCCTCCCCCTCCCCATCAGGGTGCTAGAAGCAGAGTCCAGGTCAGACTTATCTCTGTGTTTCTTTCTTTCATGTTTTAAAAACAGCTCTGTTGAGATGTGGTTCACATGCAAGAAATTGCATGTACTTACAGTGTACAACGTGATAAGTTTTGACATATGTTTACAGTCATGAAACCATCACCATAATCAAGAAAATGAACATGTCCATCACTGCCAAATGTTTCCTCCTGCCACTTTGTAATCCTTCCCTCTCTCCCTCTCTCCCCACCCCCTACCTCAGTCCCTAGGCAACCACTGACCTGCTTCAAGTCACTTACATTAGTTTGCATTTTCAAGAATTGTATATAAATGGAGTCAGACAGTATGTATTCTTGGGTGTAAGGCTTCTTCCACTCAGCACAAGTATTTTGAGACTCATCTATATTGTGTGTATATCAGTCGTTCATTCCTTTTTACTGTTGAGTGTTCCATTCCCACAATTTGTTAATCCATCTGCTGATGGGCATTTGGGATGTTTCCACGTTTTTACTCTTATAAATAAAACTTCTGTGAACATTTGTGTTCAGGTCTTTGTATGAACATAAGCTTTCATTACTCTTGGGTAAATACCCAAGGAATGGAAGGCTAAGTCATATAGTAGATGTATGTTCAACTTTTTAAAGAAACTGCTAAGCTATTTTCCACTGAGGTGGTACTATTTTCATTCCAACCAGCAGTGTAAAGAGAATCCCAGTTGTTCCACATCCTTGCCAACACTTGGTATGATTGGTCTTTTTTGTTTTAGACTTTCTAATAGGTGTGTAGCGATAATCTCACTGTGGTTTTAATTTACATTTCCCTAGTGACTAAGGATATTGAGCATCTTTTCACTTGCTTATTTGCTATCTGCATATCTTCTTTGGTGAAGTGTCTGTTCAGATCATTTGCCCATTTTTAAATTGGGTTGTTTATGTTCTCATTATTGAGTTTTGAGAGTTCTATATATGTTTTGGGTATAAGTCCTTTATCAAATATCTGATTTGCAAGTGTTTTCTCCCAGGCTGTGGCTTATCTTTTCATTCTCTTACTAGTGCCTTTCAAAGAGCAGAAGTTCTTACATTGATGAAGTTCAACTTATCATTTTTTCTTGTATCAATTGTGTTTTTAATGAGTATCTAAGAAATCTTTGCCTAATCTAAGGTCACAAAGATTTTCTCCTATGTTTTCTTCTAAAGTTTTATAGTATTAAGTTTTACATTTAGGTCTATGATCCATTTTGAGTTAGTTTTTATATATGGTGCAAGGTATGGATTAAAGTTCTGTTTTTATTTTTGCATATAGATATCCATTTATTCTGGTACCGTTTGTTGAAAAGACTCTTGTTTCCCCATTGAATTACCTTGGAACATTTGTCAAAAGATCAGTTGATCGTTTACATGAGGTCTATTTCTGGATTCTATTCTGCTTCATTGATCTCTATCTTGAGGGCAATGCTACAGTGTATTGATTACTGTGCAGTAAGTCTTGAGGGAAGGCAGTGTAAATCCTCCAACTTTGTTTTCTTTTTCAAAATTGTCTTGGCTATTTTAGGTCCTTTGCATTTCCGTATGAATTTTAGAATCAGCTTGTCAATTTCAACAAAAAAATACCTGCTAGAGTTTTGATTGGGATTGCAGAGAATATATGTCAATCTGGATAGAATTGACATCTTAGAAATGTTGAGTCTTCTGATACTTGAAGATGGTATAGCTCTCCATTCGTTTATATATGCTTTAATTTCCTCTTAGCAATGTTTTGTATTTTTCACTCTACAGATCTTGCACAGCTTTTGTCAGATTTATCTGTATTTCATATTTCTAAATGCTGTTTCATGTTTAATTTTTAAAAAATTTAATTGAAGTTTAATTGATCTATAATGTTGTGCCAGTCTCTGCCCTACAGCAAAGTGACTCAGTGATACACATACAGATGTTCTTTTTTTAATATTCTTTTCCATTATGGTTTATCACAGGATACTGAATATAGTTCCCTGTGTTATACAGTAGGACCTTGTTGTTCATCCATCCTATGTATATAATAGTTTACATCTGCTAATCCCAAACTCCCAGTCCTTCCCACCCCTACTCCCCTCCCCCTTGGCAACCACAAGTCTGTTCTCTATGTCTGTGAGTCTGTTTCTGTTTTGTAGATAGGTTCATTTGTGCCATATTTTAGATTCCACATATAAGTGATGTCATACGGTATTTGTCTTTCTCTTTCTGACTTACTTCACTTAGTATGATATCTTCTAGTTGCATCCATATTGCTGCAAATGCCATTATGTTGTTCTTTTTTATGGCTGAGTAGTATTCCATTGTATATATGTACCACGTCTTCTTTATCCATTCATCAGTTGATGGACGTTTAGGTTGTTTCCATGTCTTGGCTATTGTGAATAGTGCTGCTATGAACATAGGGGTGCACGTATCTTTTTGAATTATAGTTTTGTCCAGGTGTGTGCCCAGGAGTGGGATTGCTGGATCATATGGTAATTCTATTTTTAGTTTTCTGAGGAACCTCCATACTGTTTTTCACGGTGGCTGCACCAACTTACATTCCCACCAACAATGTAGGAGGGTTCCCTTTTCTCCACACCCTCTCCAGCATTTGTTATTTGTAGACATTTTAATGATGGCCATTCTGACTGGCGTGAGGTGATACCTCATTGTAGTTTTGATTTGTATTTCTCTAATAATTAGTGATGTTGAGCCTCTTTTCATGTGCCTACTGGCCATCTGTATGTCTTCTTTGGAGAAATGTCTATTTCGGTCTTCTGACCGTTTTTCGATTTTTTTTTTTTTTTTTTGCGGTACTCGGGCCTCGCACCATCGCGGCCCCTCCCGTTGCGGAGCACAGGCTCCGGACGTGCAGGCCCAGCGGCCATGGCTCACAGCGCAGCCGCTCCGCAGCATGTGGGATCTTCCCGGACTGGGGCACGAACCCATGTCCCCTGCATCGGCAGGCGGACTCTCAACCACTGCGCCACCAGGGAAGCCCTGTTTGTTTTTTTTTGTTGTTAAGTTGTATGAGCTGTTTGGATATTTCGGAGATTAAACCCTTGTCTGTCTCATCATTTGCAAATATTTTCTCCCATTCCATAGGTTGTCTTTTCATTTTTTTATGGTTTCCTTTGCTGTGCAAAAGCTTGTAAGTTTGATTAGGTCCCATTTGTTTATTTTTTATTTCTGTTGCCTTGGGAGACTGACCTAAGAAAACATTGGTACGATTTATGTCAGAGAATGTTTAAACACTATTTTATTTTATTTATATTTCTTTCTTTCTTTCTTGGCCGCACTGCGCATCTTGTGGGATTTTATCGATAGTTCCCCAACTAGGGATCGAACCTGGGCCCTCAGCAGTGAGAGCAAAGAGTCCTAACCACTGGACTGCCAGGGAATTCCCTTAAACGCTATTTTAAGTAGTACTGTTTTTGTTTTCAAGTTCAAATTCCGATTTTTGACACTTTCACTTTTTTTAAAAAAAAATCCAGGAACTGAATTTACCCTGCCATCTGAAACAACCGAAAAACCAGACAAAGTATAGAAAACAATGACTCTCAAGATGTTGGATATAAGGCAATAGAGGACAGTGATGGAAAACAAATGAGATGAGCTATGATTGCCCCAGCTTACTTCCTGGAGAGCATTTCCATCCACAGCAAAGGGAGAGTGCCTCATGTAGAGCCCAGAAGTCATCTTGAGAAGATGGAGCTGAGAGTCCCAAAAAGCCAAGGTAGCTAGAACTCACAGGGAAAAATACTAGAGAGGAGAAAGCTACATAGGGAGAGAAAGTCAGAGCTCCCTGTAGTATTCAGTGTGAGAAAGCTACCCAAGGCCAGAAAAGAACCCCAAAA
This sequence comes from Neophocaena asiaeorientalis asiaeorientalis, assembly GCF_003031525.2. Lineage (NCBI taxonomy): Eukaryota > Metazoa > Chordata > Mammalia > Artiodactyla > Phocoenidae > Neophocaena > Neophocaena asiaeorientalis. The sequence continues at coordinate 524,672 of NW_020185332.1, read as the reverse complement.
GGTTAGAGAGAGCAGTACCTGGAGCTCTACAGGGCTCAGAATAGTGCCTATTTGCAAAATCCGGAGTGTAAAAGATCATAAGATGCCCATAACCGGACGTCAGTTAGAGTGCTGTGAAAGGTCTCACCTCAGTAGTGGGGACACTTAACCCTGGACTAAATGCTCCTTTTGTCCTGCCTAATGAAGCTTAAAATCAAAACCTAGAAACTCTTCAAACTTTTACCAGGGACTTCCCTGCTGGTCCAGTGGTAAAGAATCCACCTTCCAATGCAGGGGACACGGCTTTGATCCTTGGCCGGGGAACTAAGATCCTGCATGCTGCATGGTGTGGCAAAAAAACCAACCAAACAAACAAAAACACCCCAAACAAAACAAAACCACAAAAGAACAAAGAGAGGGTCATTAATGCATAATGAAGAAAGTGTATAAAAACAGATATTATACTGGTATACTGTAAGTTTAAGAAGCTAACAATTGAACATGTTAATTAGAGACATATAGGACAAAAAAAATCCAGATCAAATTTCTAAAGATGAAAACTACAATGTGTGAGATGAGAAAAGTACTGCATAAGATTAAGGATAGATTAGATGGATGTTATAGAAGAAAAGAATAGTGAATTTGAAGACATAGTTAAGGAAACTATCCGAAATGAAACACAGCAAGAAAAAGAATTAAGAACAATAAATGGAGCATCAGTGAACTGTGGGGGTGATTTCAAGAAGCCAAATATACATGCAACTGAAATTTCTGAAGGAGAATAGAGAAGGACACTGATAAATGATTTTAAGAAATAATGTCTGAAAATTTTCCAAATATGATGAAAACTCTAACCTAGAGATCCAAGAAGTTCAAGAAAGTCCAGCAAAAGAAACATAAAGAAAACTGAACCAAAGCACATCAGAATCAAGTTGCTTAAAACTAGTGATTAAGGGAAAAATTTATAAGCAGCCAGAGGAAAAAAAGACATATTACATACAGAGAAACAAAGCTAAGGATTACAGCAGATATTAAATTATGAGCGATGCAAGGTAGAAAACAGAGGAACATCTTCAAAGTATCAAAAGAAAAAAGAAAAAAAACTCTACCCAGCAAAAACATCTTTCAAAAATAAAAATGAAGGAAAGACTTTTTATGACACATAAAAGTAAAAAGAATTCATCACCAGTTATATCTGTCCTACAGGAATTTTTCAAGAGACGGAAAATGATGCCTGACAGATACCTAGATCTACACAAAGGATAAAGAGCACTGTAAATGGTAACTACAGTTATCACTGCTTAATATATTTAAATATAATTGAATATTAAGAGGAAAAATAATTACAATGTATTGTTGAATTTGTAACAAATTTAAACAAAATATCTGACAATAGCACAAAGGCTTGGACAAATGTAATTATACTATTATAAGATTTGTGTACTTTAAAGTGGTACAGTATTATTTGAAGGTAGACTGTGATAAATTAAAGAGGTACACCAAAGAAACCACTAAAATGTCACACAAAAAGAGTTACATCTACTAAGCTAGAAAAGGAGATAAAATAGAACCATAAAAAACTACATAGTTAATACAAAAAAAAAAAAAAACCCAAACAGAAAAGGGGAAGAAATAAGAGTTGGGACAATTAGAAAACAAATAGCAAAATGATAGGTTTCAACCCAACCCTACCAATAGTCACATTGAATGTGACTAAATGTGAACACCCCAAATAAAGCCAGAGATTGTCAGATTGGATAAAAGAGAAAGACCCCCCAAACTATGTTTGTTTCCCCAACTACTTTTATTATTTAATTTTAACATAAAATATCACTGTTTAAATTTTTAAAAAATAAGAAAAGAGCAACACCCAACCATCTGCTGCCTACAAGAAACCCACTTTAAATACAAAGAAAAAAATAGCTTAAAAGTAAAAGGGTAGGAACTTCCCTGGTGGTGCAGTGGTTAAGACTCTGCACTCCCAATGCAGGGGGCCCGGGTTCAATCCCGGATCAGGGAACTAGATCCCACATGCATGCTGCAGCTAAGAGTTTGCATGCCACAACTAAGGAGCCGATAAACCACAACTAAGAAGCCTGCCTGTGGGCTGCAACCTAGGAGCCCGCCTGCTGCAACTAAGACAGCACAACCAAATAAATAAATAAATATTTTTTTAAAAATGTAAAAGGATAGAAAGATATATACTGGGACTTCCCTGGTGGTGCAGTGGTTAAGACTCTGCACTCCCAATGCAGGGGGCCCGGGTTCGATCCCGGATCAGGGAACTAGATCCCACATGCATGCCACAACTAAGGAGCCTGCCTGCCACAACTAAGACCCAGTGTAACCAAAAAAAAACCAAAACGTGAGTTATTATTATTGTTCAGATGACTATGACATAGTTGTTGTCTTTAGGTGGTGAACAATCCAGTGGGAAGACACACTTGTGTGAGCTAACAAGTGCAAGGATGGGATGGGGAACACAAAGCAGGAGGGAGGGATCCTTTCTCTTGGGATCAGGGGTTCAGGAAAGGATAGAGGTCCACGGAGCCTTGAGCTGAGTTTCTCCATCTCACATCCACACTCCTGTTCCTTTAGTCATTCAACAAACCTTTAATGAATTCCTCTATGTTCCAGGCACTGTGCTGGGAGCGAGGGTTACAGCTGTGAATGAGACAAAGTCCTGCCTTCACACAGCAGACCTCACAATCTGATGGACAACTCAGATAACAGAGACCAAGAAAGAAATGCAGAATGTCAAGGGGACACAAATCCCATGATGAAAACCACAGAGGGTAAGCATTGGTGGGAGGTTTGCACAGAAAGCTTTTTTATAGTGGATGGTGAAGGGACGGCAAACCATTCGAATGGAATAAGAGTTGAATCCCAGAGTTTCATGTCCTAGCTCTGCCACTACCATGAGGCCTTGAACAAGCCACTTCTCTCTATGCCTCAGTTTGCTCACCTACACAATAGGGATAAGAATAGTATCTACCTATAGGGTTGTGGAGAGGATTAAATGAGTTAATACATGTGAAGTGCCTAGAAAGTGCCTGGCACGTTAGTAAGGGCTGCAAGTGTTTGCTTCTTCTCCTTCTACTTTTCCAGCAAAGGGAACAGCAAGGGTAAAGGCCGTGAGGTGGGAAAGGGTTTGTAATGTTCTAAGAAGAGCAAGAAGGTCAGGAGAAAACAAGGGAAGTGTGGCAAGGGATGGAGTTACAAAGGCAGGGGTATGGGTAGGCTGAGGCAGCTTCCTACCGCCCCTCCACGGCCGGTCATCGTCCAGGTTCAAGTTTGTCGACCCCCTTACTGCTCAGAAGCCTGCCATGGCTCCCCAGTTGGCCCTCCATTTCCATGACACCCAGCGCTCCGCACCTAAAGGTTCCTTGGGTACCTCCTCCCGGTCCACCCGGCCTAGACCCTTGAGAGAGCACAGCCATTTGGGGTTGAAAGACAGGCTCCACATAATGGGGTCTCTTAGAGCGAGCGAGTGACAGCTAGTCACTGCCGACAGAATAAGAAGACCGTGCTTTCCTGTCTGCTCAGGACTGTTCTGCCTCTGCCCGGCGTCGGCGCAGCCCTCCTAACCCCGCCCACCCAGGTCCTGCCCCCACGTAGCCCCGCCCACTGCTGGCCCCGCGGCCCCGCCTCCCCGCAGCCTCGTCTTACGCGGCTCTCGCGCTGCTGGTCTGGCTGAGTCAGGCTTAGGCTGCCGTCGGTATACTGACCCAGGATGGCTGGGACTGGAGACTGCGAGGAGGAACAGGAGAGGCAGAAAGGGGTGCGGCCAGGTCGGGGAAGGAGCGCTGGACCGGAAGCCGGACAACCGGGCTCCCCATGGGGGCATAATCTTGAAGCACTGCTGTGTGGCCTGAGGGAACTTGCTGAACCTCTCTGGGCTGCATGCATTCAACGAAAATTTACTACAGGCCAGGTGCTGGGGATGTGGTAGTGAACAGGAGCCATGTGGTAATACAAGCCTTGGTGAAGAGTGTGATGAATCCCTGAATCGCTGCTTTCCATCCTACTGACTGGGTGACTTTGGGCAAGATACTCAGCTTCTCTATATTTCCCTATCCTCATCTGTAACTGGGGAGTAAAACACCCACCTCCTAGGGTTGTGAGGGTTAAATGACAGTATACTTAGAAAGTCCTGGAAATTGTGCCTATTAAGCAGTCTTACTAAGAGCATAACAAGCTTCATTATTAGCTGTTGTTATCTGCACCCTCTTGGAGCTTATTCACTGACTTTTTAAATTCACTTTTTTATTGAAAATTTCCTTTTCATTATGAACTATTTCAGACATATAAAAAAGAGTAGAAACAGTGTCCCCATCACCCTATTTAAGAAATAAAGCATTATAAATACATTTTCTCTGCTCGACTTTAGTCATACCTTCATATCCCATGCCCTGGAAGCCTCCACCCCATCCTCTACACTGCTCACAGTTTGTGAGAGATCCAGATAATACACAAGTCAGATCCTGCCATAACCCTGCTTGAAAACCTCCACTTCAGACAATAAAATCAAACACATCCGCTTGACATCCAGGCCCTTTGCTTCTGACCCGCCCCCACTGACCCTTCCTGTTTGAACTCTGCCACCCAAAACCAGAATTCCCCTTAGCATTTCTTAAGTGTCCCTGCTCTTTGTATATGTCGGCCCCTCTGCTGGGGTTCCTGTGTATTCCTTCTTCTCTCTCCTTCACTCATTCCAGGAGAAGCAGCATCCTTTGGTCCCCCAAGGCTCCCTGAGTACTGTGCCACTGGGATGTATGTGTGTGTCTCCCCTAGGCTGTAAGCTCCTGGCAGCAGGTCCATGGCTGCTGCATTTTCATCTGCTCCTAGTAAAGGCAAGGCATACACTGGACACCACAGTCGTAGTTGAGTGTGTTTGGGGCACTGTGCTAGGGTTCGGTTGGGGTGGTCATCCAGTGACTCCAGCTCCATGCTTTTCATGGGGAACTTATGGTCCATCAGCTTTGAAACCTCTGGGGAAGAATCCAGAGGTCCTTAAATGGGGGCCTAGTTTTGTTTTGTTTTAATACAGAAATTTATTTAATCTGATAGGAGGTATTTATCTACAGTAAAGCAATAACAAGTAATATTGGTCAAATATTCAAAGTTCTTCACCTGAAACTGCAAAGGAGAGAAGAATGTTCATTATTTCACTTTAATTCAATATTGTATTTGGCATTCTGGCCATACAGTAAAGACAAAAATAAAAATAACAGGTTGGACAGGGACAAAAGGACAGGGGAGGGCAGAAGGCTGGGACCTGGGACTTGAAGATTCCAAAGCAAGCCAAACCATACAGTTTAGAAATTTCTGTACGTGTACAACATAAGGTGGACCCTGAAGTTAAGTCTAAGAAAAAATCAGCAATTTATAAAAGAAACTGACATGCTACAAAGGTGGTTTCTATCTTGCTAGACTGTAAATATCTTACTTGGCTATTAATTGAAAATATTTAATAGAATGACCACTTCCCAGCTAATTTTCATTTTAACGTTTTAACAATTTACATTTTAAACACTGATTTCTCTAGGGCATGTTCCATCATTTGAATTAGAAATAACACCCAAAGAATGTCTTAGTAAACAATAAACTTAACTATATCATCCGTGATCAATTCAGTAAGTATATTACAGCTTTCCAAGCAATAAAATGGACAAGTTTAAAGAGCTTTTTAATTGGGAGATTAAAAAAAAAAAAAAAAAGGCAGGACACGCAAATGACCTGCAGTTCAAAACACAAAGTCCTGTCACTTACATTCTATCCCACCTGTTCAACACACCATCCAAGTGCTGCAAACACAAGACAGTTCAGAACTAAAAAAAAAAGGCAGGACACGCAAATGACCTGCAGTTCAAAACACAAAGTCCTGTCACTTACATTCTATCCCACCTGTTCAACACACCATCCAAGTGCTGCAAACACAAGGCAGTTCAGAACAGTGTTATAACCCCTTAACTGCTACATCACCCAGTAAGTTACAATTAAAAGGCTCCTTATAAAAAGAAGTCTACCTATCCGCAGATATTGGAGAATCCCAGGCTCTTCCGTACATTACTGAAAAAAATGCAAGTACATTCATAAAGGCAAAAAAACTTTAGGTAACATGACAACCCACATCTTTCGCTGGTCAGACTCTACCGGCCATCTCAGTATTGCGGAAACGTTCCATCGATTTTGGCAGCCCAGGCCATGAGGCCTCCCACAACATCCCGAACTGTTAAAGAGTCTAAGTCTGTCCAGGACTGCAGGATCTTCACGGCTTTCTGGGAGTCATTGCCCAGTTTGCAGATCACATAAATGGGGAGAGATGCCCCTTCCTGTGTGCCCTGCTTCCCTTCCCGGATTGCTTCTCCCAAGAGTTTCAAGCTCTCCGCATTCCTCCGTTCCAAATGTTTCAAAGGGATGTGTAGGGAGTGAGGCAACCGACACAGGTCCACCTCCACTGGAGGCCTGACGTCCAGCAACACGTGGGGTGACCCGGAATCCAGAAGTCGCTTATAGTAGACGACAGAAATTCACTCCTCCGGGCTCAGCAACTGTAGGCACCGGCACTTATCGGTGGCTGAGAAGCCACAGAAGCTTTCATAGTCCTGCAGATCAGTCACAGTGGGCCGCTCCCCGCAAGCTGCACAGTCGGGCCTGCGCCTCCGCAGCTGAATACAGCGGAAATGACCTCCGAGGGCACCAAAGAGCAACAGGCTGCCACTGTAAGAGGGGCCCAGACCTGCAGCGATCTTCAACACTTCCAGCGCCTGCAGGCAGCCCAGGACCCCGGTAACCACACCAAGCACCCCGCCATCCGCGCAGCTGGTCACCGTCTCCGCCGGAGGTGGTTGCGGAAACACGCAGCGATAGCAAGGCCCACCGCCGTAGTGGTAGACTGTGAGTTGGCCCTCGAAGCGCAGGGCGCTGGCCGACACGAGGGGCCGGCCGGTTAGCACACAGGCGTCGTTAACCAAGTAGCGAGTGGGCACGTTGTCGGAGCAATCAGCCACCACGTCATAGCGGCCGACCAGGTCTAGCGCCATGGCTGACGTAAGCGCCTGGGCGTAGGGCACGCACTCCACCGCCGAACTGAGATGGCGCAGTGTAGCGCCGGCCGAAAAGAGTTGGCCTGGTCGGCCAGTTCCTCGCCGTGCAGCACCTGGCGGGCCAGGTTGCTCACTTCTACTACATCGTAGTCCCCACGTACCAGGCGGCCGACGCCGGCCGCTGCCAGGTACTGCGCCAGTGGGCAGCCGAGCCCCCCGCAGCCCACAACCCGCACGGACGCGGTTGCCAGGCGCAGCTGTCCCTGCACGCCCAGCTCAGGCAGCACGAGCTGCCGGCTGTAGCGCAGAATCTCATCTCGGGACAGGGCGGCCTTCGGCGGCAGGGGAGACACCGGAACCAACCGCTCTGACTCCTGCTCGGCCAGAAGAGCCGCCGCCAGCCTCCGCTTCAGGGAACTCAGCTCCTCCTCACGCTGGGCAACTTCAGCCTCCAAAGTGAGCACCTCCTCCCTGGCCGCCATTGCAGCCTCTTTGGGAAGTTGTCCGGGGGCCTAGTTTTTGTTTTTTAGATCGGTTTTTTTTGCAGTACGCGGGCCTCTCACTGCCGCGGCTTCTCCCGTTGCGGAGCACAGGCTCCGGACACGCAGGCTCAGTGGCCATGGCTCACGGGCCCAGCCGCTCCGCGGCATGTGGGATCTTCCCGGACCGGGGCACGAACCCGTGTCCCCTGCATCGGCAGGCGGACTCTCAACCACTGCGCCACTGCCTAGTTTTAAAGAAACTGCAGCACAGTGTGATTTACTGCAGTGCCCAACTTCCCCCTCCCAAGCCCCTTCCTACTCCTTCCCTCTTCTCCCTCAGTCCCTGTTTCCTCTCTCTGAGGACCAAGCGTTCCTCATGATGATTGGATCATCCCCAGGGGCGAAGATGTGAACTATTCAGTGACCACGTCATGGATCCAAGAGGCTTGTGGGTTTGGGGAAACCAAGTGGATGCCAAGCTTGGCTCCAGACAACCTAGGTTCTAGGAGCAAAGAGGAGATGCTTCCAGAGCGGGGACTCCTGGCCTGTTTTCATAATGTCAGATATATGTGCAGTGCAGATTCTCTTCACAGAGAGAGGAGAGCCGGTCTCCATTGGAAGTAAATTGATAAGTGCACTCTGACTCTATAGGGAGGAAGCTGTGTGCCGAGCAGGGGTGTGGGGATGGCGGGGAGAAGAGGGACACTTGCTTCTATGGACATTTTGAATTTTGTACTATGTTCACATCTGACTTATTTTTTAGTTTTTTGTTTTTTTAATGAAAACATATATTGGATGGAAATCAGAAGAGCTGGGTTCCAGTATTGCAAATACCAGTGACAAGCCCGTTCACCTTGGTCTCTCTGAGCCTCACTATTTTTAACCACCCAGTTCTCAAGCTCAAAGAGTAGGCACGAGGGAGACCTTTGTAAACTAGATGGGGCTGAGTGTACTTAATTATGATTTCCTCTTCACTCAGTTCATCTCAATAGACAATCACTGAGGCCTTCTCTATTGGCATAGTGTGTGGATCTCTGTATATAAGTTTGGGTGTGTATGTCTGGGCATGAGGGTCTGGGTCTGTGTCTGTCTGTGTGTTTGGACATGTCAGGGTGGGGTCTGAGGTGACTGTGAACTTGACCGTTACAGGGTCCCTGCCCCAAGGAGCTCCTGGTACAGCAGGACAGGTGGCCAAGTGAGCAACTTCCTCTGATGCTCCTGAACTCTGCTCAGGGCCAAATAAAAAGGGATGAAAAATGTGGATGCACAGAAAAGGCAACATGGATTCAAACAGGGGCCTTCGCCCTGGCTGTTCCCTTTGCTTGGAATGCTCTTCCTCGGAATCCTTAAGGTAGACCCCCTTACCTCCTTCAACTCTTTGAGCAAATGTCACCTTCTCAAGGGGGCCTACGTGACCACCCCATTTAAACAGCAACTCCACCCCACACTCCCCAAACCCATCCCTTTTTTCTTCTTTACCCAAAGCCCTTATTTTCAATGATAGTAAAGTTATCTATAATAAATCTTACTTAAAATGCCCTATAGTTGGGACTTCCCTGGTGGCGCAGTGGTTGGGAGTCCGCCTGCTGATGCAGGGGGCGCGGGTTTGTGCCCCGGTCTGGGAAGATCCCACATGCCGCAGAGCAGCTGGGCCTGTGAGCCATGGCCACTGGGCCTGCGTGTCCTGAGCCTGTGCTCCGCAGCAGGAGAGGCCACAGCAGTGAGAGGCCTGAGTACTGCAAAAAATAAAAAAAAAAATTTTTTAAAAGCCCTATAGTTTACTCATTTGTTTTAACGGTCTGTTTCCCTTGCTTCCTTCATTAGAGTGAAAGCTCCCTGAAGGAAGGGACCCTGTCTGTTTTGTTCACTGCTGTCCCCCCAGTGCCTGGAAGAGTACTTGGTGCAGAGAAGACACTCAGTAAGTATCCATGAGTAAGGTGGTGATAGGCTGGGTGTTCGGGGGAGGTGGCAGAGGGGCCATGACCTTGCCTGGGGCAGTAGCCGGAGGTCTGAGGCTACCAGCAGTGGACTAAAGGGCCACCTTGTGATGTGGGATCTGGTGGACAGGTGGGTGGTGGAGGAGGGACACTCCGGTGGGCACAGGGAGAAGACATGGCCTGGAGGAAACTTGAGACATCTGGGGAGCCATTCTGTATGTCCCAACTTCCAGCTCAGTGTCCATCCCTTTCCTCTGTCACCCTGAGAATCAGAGCCTGTTGATGTGGGGGAGGGGAGGTTTGAGGGCCCAGCTGGTTTGTGGGGAAGGTGATGGTGGACCCATTCATGAGAATCAAAGGCCACCTGGAGGTCCCTTGGCTAGGAGAGGGTACCTGTTGGAGTGCAGGGGGTGCCTTTAGAAGGGAGAAGGCAGCAGAAGTCCCTGTGATGGTGATGGTGATGGCTGGATCGTAGACTCAGTGAGAGCGGCCTTAGCCCCCAGCCCCCAGCCCCTGGGGCTCCCAGGATTCTATCCTGACTCCTTGGGCTAGGCTTGGGGCTGGTCTCAGCTGTGCCATGTCCTGACTGTGCAGCTTAGGCAAATCACTTCACCTCTCTGGGCCCTTCAGTTCCCTCCTCTGTCAAATGGGAATGATGTTCATACCAGTATTCCCCACGTCCAGTCAGTGGAGAAACTGAGGACATAATGGGTATGACTGTCCCGGATAAAATTAGCTGTTATTATTTTAAGGGACCGGGGGTCGCCTGAACCACAAGAACGCTACTACACTGTACCTATGCAAGGTGACTTTCTCTGAGCCCTTACCAAGCCCAGTGCTAAGTGCTTTATGTGTATTAATTCTTTGACTGGAGTGTGGATTGGAAAACATGGGGAAAACTATCATCAATATGTATGGACTGTAAAGATGACAATGATGAGGGAGGAGGAGGATAAAGATATCTTGCAAAGCAATGTAATTAACAGAGTCAACAGTCTTGGAGCTCCTGGGGGCTTTGCAGACTGTGTGCCCTGGCCCCTTGGCAGCTCTGGGCCTTTGCTTCCTTCCTCTGAGTGGCTAACATCCTCAGAGCACAGGCATCCAGCCCCCCATCCTTAGCCCCCAGCCCCTGGACGAGGTGTTTAGGCCCCGAGCCAGGACAGCCCCAAGATTCCTATTCTGGCACAGCTCGGCTGCAGCCCCAGGAGGGCAGCCAACAAGGGGCCCAGCGGCTTATCGCTGCGCAGTGACTCTCCAGCGGGCAGACTGTCTCCGCTGCCGCTGAGCCAGGCTGATAAAGAGGACAGACCCTTGTGTTTACAGTGGCTGGGAGAGTGGGGCCTCCTGGGGGCGGCCCCATCTCCTCTGGGAACAGACTGTCTGTTTGCTGAGATACCATCGCATTCCTACAGCCCCAGGATGGATGAGGGCGGGATGGGGTGTGGAGATGGGAGGGAGGAGGACATACGACAGCTGCCGGCCCTCTGTTCCCCTGGGGCCCACACTGAGAAGGCTGACACTGGGTCTTCCGGTGGGTCTATGGTTTCCTGGTCTGATTGTTAAGCACTTCATAAAGGTCAATGATAGCCAACATGGGCATTTCTCTCTACAGTTTATAAAGTATTCTCAACATTTATCTTTTTTGGTTTTCCAGATAACCTTCCATTTAGGTAGTTTGGGGTCATAAAGTTTCACAGAAGAAAGATGCCTAACAAGACTGGAGCAGAGGACCAATGACGTGACCAGACATTGGGGCAGGGGCTCTGCATGACCCTCAGCTGACCAGGTCACCCCACAATAAAAGCCACCACTTACGTAGCGCTTGCTGTGCGGCAGTGACTATCAAAAGCACTTGAGGTATGTCAACTCATTTAATCTTCACAACAGCCCTTATGAGGTAGGTACTATCATTATACATTTTACAGATGAGGAAATTGAGGCAGACACAGGTTAAGTGACTTGCATACGTCACACAGGCAGAAAGTGGGAGGGCTGGGAACCCCAGCAGTATGACTCCAGCATCTCCAATTTAACCACTGGACTACACTGCCACCTTAAAGCCAGCTTATGATATGTATATGTCTCTACCCTGCTTACAAAGGCAGCAGGCGTTTACAACTGCAAAGGTGGCCTGGCTGAGGCAGGAACTGGCTTTGGAATTAGGCCTGTGTTCAACTTCCAGAACTGCCATTAATGACCCCTGAGGCTGACCCTCGCGTCTCTGAGTCTCAGCTTCCTTCTGTGGAAAGTGGAAACAGGACCGGCCTTAGCAGTGGGCGTCAGAGATGTTGTATGTGAAGGGTCTGAGACACGGTAGATTTTCGTTAAATAAGTACTCTTATTACTGTGACAGCTGAGGTGGGGAGGTGGCCTGCCCAAAGTTGAAACTTTAACGGAGTATCATTTAAAAAGAGAGGCCCGACCACTCAGCTATGGGAACACAGAGGAGGGTATTGGGTGGCTTCATAGGACGCACATATGGTTGGGACTCTGGCTTCAGAGTTGGACAGACTTGAGTTCAAATTCCAATATCCAGCCCTTACTTGCTGGGTAGGCTTGGGGAATTGCTTAACTTCTTTGAGTCTGTAAAATGAGACCACTAATAGAACCTTCCTTATAGGGTTGTAAAGAGTGGATGAGATTGTTCAGGATGGATGAGGGCGGGATGGGGTGTGGAGATGGGAGGGAGGGTGCACTGACAGGTACATGGTAAGTGCTCAATAAATACTGCTGCCATTATTGCTCCTGGGGGTGGGAGAGGGAGTGGTAGACAGAATAATTCTCCCCCGGACCAAAGACGTCCATGTCCTAATCCCTGGAACCTGTGACTGTGTTAGGTTACGTGGCACAGGCGAATTCAGGTTGCTGGTGGTCACGGGCCCAGCCACTCTGTGGCATGTGGGATCCTCCTGGACCGGGCACGAACCCGTGTCCCCTGCATCGGCAGGCGGACTCTCAACCACTGTGGCACCAGGGAAGCCCAAGTGTTCTTGTAAGTGGAGGAAGGAGGGAGAGATAGTCATTGTCAGAGTGACGTGAGTGACAAAGACTCCACCAGCCATTCTTGGCTTTGAAGATGGTTGAAGGAGCCATGAACCAAGGAATGTGGGCTGCCTCTAGAAGCTGGAAAAGGCAAGAAAATGGACTCTCCCTTAGAGCTTCCAGAAGGTATGCAGCCCTGCCAGCGCTCTGATTTTAGCCCAGTGACACCCATTGTGGTTCAGATGTCCTGAACTATAAGGTAATAAAATTTGAGTTGTTTTAAACCACTAAGTTTGTGGTAATTTGTTATAGCAGCAAAAGGAAACTGATACAGGATGTGAGTTGGTCCTTGAAGACTGGCAGGATATAATAGGCAGAGGTGGGGCTAGGACACACAGGAAGAGGAAACTGTACCCAGTGGCCTTTAGGCTAGAAAGCGCAAGGCATTTTTGTGTTCTGTGGGAACCCCTGTGTGGTTCTTTGCAAAAACAGACACAATTCTCCATCCTAGTCCATATCCCCTTGGAAGTGTAACTAGGCAGCTCCCCCCATCGAGAGATAGAGTCTACTCCCCCATCCCTTGAATCTGCGCTTGGCCTTATGACTTGCTTTGATCAAACATATGCAGGTTCCAAGCCTGGGCCTCAAGAAGCCTTGCACACTTCTGGACTCACCTTGCTGTCCTTGGAACCCTGCCACCAGTTTATGACCAAGCCCAGGTGTGACAGGCAGCCCCTAAAATGGCTCCCAAGAATCTCCCCCTCCTGGGATTAATGCCCTGTGTAATCGCACAGTGTTGGCTGGGCCTAGTGCCTCGCTTCTAACGAGTAGAATACAGCAAAAGAGATGGATTGGCACTTCTGCTATTAGGTTATGAAAAGACCGTGTGACTTCCATCTTGCTCTCCTTTTCTTACTCTCCTGCTGGCTTGCTTTGAGGGAATCCAACCACCATGCCGTGAGTGCCCTGTGGAGGAGCCCACACGGCGTGGATATGATGTCTCTGGTCAAAAGCCAGCGAGGACCCGAGACCCGCCAAAGTCACGTGAGTGAGCTGAGAAGCAGATCCTCCCCTATTTGAGCCTTGAGATGACTGAAGTCCTAGTTGATACCTTGCCTGTAGCCTTGTGAGAGGCCCTGGGTCAAAGACACCCAGCTAAGTGGCACTTGGATTCCTGACCCACAGAAACTGAGAAAATAAAGGTTTGTTGGTTTTAGCTGTGTAATTTGTTATGCCACAACAGATAACTAATATACCACTAGGCTAGTCTGCTGGATTGAGTGACATCAGGCCCAGTCACTTGCTTTCACCCAGCCGACAGCCATACAACCACCAGACATGTGAGCGAGGCTGTCCCAGATCAGCTAGGCCCCAGCCAACCTGTTTGCTGCTTGCAGACATATGAGTGAGCCAAGCCAAGATCAGCCGACCCTGGCCCAGATCAGCAGAAGTTCTGCTGACCTTAGACTTGTTAGCAATAATAGACATTGTTGTTTTAAGCTACTGAGGCTTGGGGTGATTTTTTTTTTTTTTACCCAGCAATAGCTGACTGATGTAACCTGTATTGCCAGTGGGTTATGGATGTAGTAGGAACTGAGGCTGAGAAGCTGGGTAGGGGCCTGAATGAGGAGGGATTTGATGTTAATTTGCAGGCAACAGGAGCAGGTTTTTGGGCAGCAGGTTAAGATGATCAGAGCTGTGGTTAAGGAAGTTTCCTGGGGCAGCAGGGAATGGCATGAATCGGAGGCACGTGGTCATTGGGAGGCTGCTGTCAGTGAGCAGATGAGCAGCGACAAGCCAGAAATTGGGTAGGGGTGAGGAATGGGAGACAGCAGAGGTAGAACCAATGGAACCTGCTCTGGATTAGGTTGGCGGCAGGGCAATGGGAAAGTGGGAGTCAACACCCAGGTTTTGATCCTGGGTGACTGAATGGTTGGTGGTGCCATTG
>NW_020185332.1:492111-510273 GCF_003031525.2 Neophocaena asiaeorientalis asiaeorientalis | reverse complement strand
CTTTGACTTCTGATACAACACCATCCGCGGGGGGGGGGGGGGGGGTAAGGAGATGCATGCTCTTTGGGATGAACAGAGGGTCAAGTGCTAAAAAGACCTTCTGGTAAGAGGCCCAGAGACAGTGATTCAATACTGCAAAGGGAGATTTATCCCCAGCCCAGTGTATCATCAGCTCTAGGGAAAGGTAGAGGATAGCACATTCAGACTGGGCAATCAAGAGAGATGGATAAAGGACTATTTACAAAGGTGCATGAAGGGTTTGGTATTGTGAGAGGAGCAGTGAAGTAGCCTGAGGCTAGCAATGGTGGGGAGCTGTTATCACCCGCTAGGACTGAGAAGACCCCAAGGGAAGGAGCAGGAACCAGAACCAGGAGAGCGTGTGGTACGGAGAGGGCTGCATTGCAGGAGCTGTGGGCTTTGGTAGAAGATGCAGATGACCGAGAAAGGAGGACACAGGGGATTAAATACCCTGACTGCTCCCTCTTCCTGTTCTGGGAGCACTTTCTGGTGTCCATTATTGGCTGGGTCCAACCGGGAGTCAGAGAGCAAGGTTGCCTGTTGATGCAGCCCAGACACATCAACCTCCCAGGACATAGAGAAGGTGGAGAAGGGGAAGGATGAATGGAAGATATCCAGCCACCTATCAGTTGAAATTTCTATCTTTTTAAAAAAAATTTGTTGAAGTATAGCAAATGAAATTTCTCTACTTTAAGTCAATCAATGACTCCGTTCTGGCAAATGAAATTTGAGGGGAATCTGCTAGGGAATTTCTGGAGAAAGGTTCTTTACTTTTAGGAAGGAGACAAGAAGAGAGCTGTTTCTCACTGTGTCTGATGTGATGCCTGGAACTGCAGCAGCTATCTTGCAACTGTGAGGGAAACCAGTCTAAGGCAAAACTGACCTACAGAGGGTAGAAGAGAAAAGAGATGGAAAGAACTGGGTCCTTGATGACATTGCAGAGCTGCTGTGAGAATCTGTTCTATCTCTGTTTTGTTTTTTTTTAATGAAGTAATAAAGATTCTTATTGTTTGAACCACTTTGAGTTGGCTTTCCAGTTACTTGCAGCCCAAGGCTTCCTAATAACACAGCTGCCATCTACCATCTCCAAGCCTGTGTGCAAGCATTCTTGGCTCCCACAGACTGCAGGCCAAACCCTCCTGTTTTCCTCTGCTGACCACAGGCTTATACTGTGTGCATCAGATCCAATAGAGTTTCAAATGCTTTTCTTTTTTTGTTAAATAAATCTTATTTATTTATTTATTTTTGGCTGCATTGGGTCTTCATTGCTGCACGCGGGCTTTCTCTAGTTGCAGCAAGCAGGGGCTACTCTTCGTTGTGGTGCATGAGGACACAGGGGATTAAATACCCTGACTGCTCCCTCTTCCTGTTCTGGGAGCACTTTCTGGTGTCCATTATTGGCTGGGTCCAACCGGGAGTCAGAGAGCAAGGTTGCCTGTTGATGCAGCCCAGACACATCAACCTCCCAGGACATAGAGAAGGTGGAGAAGGGGAAGGATGAATGGAAGATATCCAGCCACCTATCAGTTGAAATTTCTATCTTTTTAAAAAAAATTTGTTGAAGTATAGCAAATGAAATTTCTCTACTTTAAGTCAATCAATGACTCCGTTCTGGCAAATGAAATTTGAGGGGAATCTGCTAGGGAATTTCTGGAGAAAGGTTCTTTACTTTTAGGAAGGAGACAAGAAGAGAGCTGTTTCTCACTGTGTCTGATGTGATGCCTGGAACTGCAGCAGCTATCTTGCAACTGTGAGGGAAACCAGTCTAAGGCAAAACTGACCTACAGAGGGTAGAAGAGAAAAGAGATGGAAAGAACTGGGTCCTTGATGACATTGCAGAGCTGCTGTGAGAATCTGTTCTATCTCTGTTTTGTTTTTTTTTAATGAAGTAATAAAGATTCTTATTGTTTGAACCACTTTGAGTTGGCTTTCCAGTTACTTGCAGCCCAAGGCTTCCTAATAACACAGCTGCCATCTACCATCTCCAAGCCTGTGTGCAAGCATTCTTGGCTCCCACAGACTGCAGGCCAAACCCTCCTGTTTTCCTCTGCTGACCACAGGCTTATACTGTGTGCATCAGATCCAATAGAGTTTCAAATGCTTTTCTTTTTTTGTTAAATAAATCTTATTTATTTATTTATTTTTGGCTGCATTGGGTCTTCATTGCTGCACGCGGGCTTTCTCTAGTTGCAGCAAGCAGGGGCTACTCTTCGTTGTGGTGCACGGGCTTCTCATTGCGGTGTCTTCTCTTGTTGTGGAGCATGTGCTTTAGGCATGGGCTTCAGTAGTTGTGGCACGCGGGCTCAGTAGTTGTGGCTTGCAGGCTCTAGAGTGCAGGCTCAGTAGTTGTGGTGCATGGGCTTAGTTGCTCCGTGGCATGTGGGATCTTCCCGGACCAGGGCTCAAACCTGTGTCCCCTACATTAGCAGGCGGATTCTTAACCACTGCGCCACTAGGGAAGCCCTCAAATGCTTTTCAGTCTGTGATGAAAGAAAGAGTCAGAAGTGGGGAATGGGCTGTTATCTGCTATGCTGCTCTGTAGCTACAGATGGCTCCTGGTGGTAGCAATGACCACAGTAGAGAGACTTCCATGGAGGCAGGTGGTATAGGGTAGCTGGATGGCATAGGCCTTGCAGGTTGTCAGAACTGGCTTCAGGTCTAGGTCTGCTGCTTTCTAACTGTGTGACTTTGGGCAAGTTAATTAACCTCTCTGAGACTTGGTTTTCTCACTGGATGTGTTAAGGTTTGAATTAGATGAAAGGAAAACAGAAAACACTAATGCAAATCCTAGACCTGAGAGGCTGCCCTCGAAGGACTTCATCTCTCTCCCTTCCTATCCCTTTCCACCTCTGGATTGTGTGTGAGGGAGGTTGGGAAGGGTCCAAAGGGATATTGGCAAAAGAAGCAACCCAATCAAAGGAAGAATGTGAGCTCCCAGATAGCAGTGACTTGACTTGCCACATAGAGGGCATCCCCCCACCCCACCCCCAGTGTTTGATGTATAAATGTATGAATGAATGAAAGAATAAATGAAAGAAAAAGAATGAGTAAGAGGGCTAAAAAAATGGGGAAATTTCAGCCACAGAGAAAAAGGTTGAAGGAGGGCTTCATAAAATTCCACTGATCAATATCTATGGTGCAGATGGCAGATCAGTCAGGACAAGCTAAATAATGCTGTGGTAACAAACATCCCCCAAATTCCAGTGGCTTTACAACAGCCATGTTTAGGTACTACATGGTGAGTTATCAGGGTGGTCTGTTCTTCAAAGTCACTCAACCATCCAGCTGTGTAGGAAGCTCCATGTTGATATGCTTCCATAATGACAGCAGCAGGGAAAAGAGAATATGGCAAACCACACACTGGCTCTTAAATCACCTGCCCAGAAGTGTTGGCCAAAGGAAGTCACATGGACACATTTGAGTTCAATTGGGTCGAGAAGTACAATCCTACTATGTTCCCAGAAATGAAAGAACTGACTGTTTATCAACAGTTTTAATACCTACCATCAGTGGTATAGGCCAGAGCGGGGCTTGGGCTGAATGCAGCTCAGACATGATTTGTTTGGCCTGTTCAGTACTTTAAATAATTTTATAAGGTTTCCTACAGGTATGACATCAATCTATAATCTATATCCGTATAATCTGGCTAAATTTGAAAAGTTGAACTATCTGGTGACAGTGAGCCCAGGTGTATTAATTAGGATTAAGTTGGGCAGATGATAACAGAAACTGTCAAAAATAACAGTGGCTTAAATAAGATACATGTTTCTTTCTCATATAGAAGGAGCCAGGAGACAAGTAGGCAGCCCAGGACTGGGTAGGTAGATTCAAAAAGCCATCAGGGTCTTAGGCTTCTCTCTCGGTTCTGTTGTTTTCGGTGTATAGCTCCCATTTGCAAAGGTTGCTTCGTGGCCCATGGTGGCTTCCAGGGCTCCAGCCCTCACATTCACACTCTAGGCCAGAGAAAGAAAAATTGAAGGCAAAAAGGGAGTCAGCTCTCTTTATACAGCCTTCCCAGAATTCCTGCACAAAGCTTCTACTTACAACTTATTGTCTAGATAGTCACATGGCTATACCAAGGGCAAGGGAGGATAGACATAGTCATGTGACTATGCTCAAGCCAAAGTAGTCTTTTTCCCCAGGATGAAATTTGCCCAGCTAAAATTAAATCATCTTTCTGCTATTAAAGAGAAAGGGGAAGAATCGAGGTTGCCATTGGCACTTAACAGCCTCTGCCAGGGGCCTGCAGTCCTGATTGTCTGGAGTAGCAGATGCCTCACTCACACTGGGCCTGAGCTCATGTGTTTCCCACAGACCCCACCATTCCCTGATGCCTCTCCAGCATTCCATGTCAATTACTATTTATCACTGGGCTTGTGTTGACTTTTTTTTTTCTTAGTGGAATTAAGAGGAGAAAGAAATATTTCCTATACTATGTCTTTGTTAAAAATCAAAAGAGTAAAAACTATACCAAG
This sequence comes from Neophocaena asiaeorientalis asiaeorientalis, assembly GCF_003031525.2. Lineage (NCBI taxonomy): Eukaryota > Metazoa > Chordata > Mammalia > Artiodactyla > Phocoenidae > Neophocaena > Neophocaena asiaeorientalis. The sequence continues at coordinate 505,780 of NW_020185332.1, read as the reverse complement.
AGAATCATGTGCTTCAAGAAAAATGAGAGTGGAAGCATATTTCTCTGGGGAAGAGAAAAATATTCTTAGCTGTGTATCATGCAAACAAGGTATATTGGAAAAAATGCAACTTAATACACTCTTTTGAAACAGCTGACTTGCTTTACTCACCACTGTGGCCTGGCAGGCGCTCTACTGGTTGTGTAGCTCCCTGGGAAGACAGTGGGCCTGAGATCTTCCTGGTTCTGTACAGCTCAGCCCTCTTCCTGGGAGGAGAACAGCCCCATTTTGTCCAATGTCTCTTACCACTTATTTGGAATGATCTCGCCCTTCTTTGTATTCAGGACTTATTTTGAGCAAGTTCAAAACCGTCTTGCAAAGTTCAAGATCATTATGACAGGCAAAAATGCAGTGAAATAGCACACCACTGTCAGTTAATTACCAAAAATCCTTTAATAGCTGACATTATTATAAATTATATACCATTATGACAGGGACAGTTGGGCTCTCTGTTTTTCTTGCCCTCCATTGGAGCCCCAAACAATGCCGTCTTGTTGGGGAGAAAGACCTGGATGCACTTGGAGGCAAGTTGGGAGTTTACATGGGCGACCTATGCTGACCACAGCAGCCTGTGGGCCTCTAAGGACACCCTGTTGCTGGGTGGGGATGAGGCAGCTGCCTGAAAAGGCCTCAGAAACAACCCTTTTCCCATTCCTACCTGCCTGCCCCACTGCTGTGGCTACAAGAGTCTCTTCCCCAATGGGCCTCCCAACTCCCTCTGCCCTGTTCCCTGTTCTTCTCCCTGTCTAGGCCTACCTCAAAGAGGCCCTCTTCCAGGGAGCCTCCCCCGATTTTTCTTCCTAAAGCTCCAGGCACATGGTAGGTTAGTTCTCTTTTGTTTTTGTTCTTGAGTTGGGCACATAAAGTGCACACCTTAAGTGTAAAACTTGGTGATTTTTTTTTTTTTTTTTTTTTTTTTGGCTAAGTTTGGTCTTCGTTGCTGCGCTCAGGCTTTCCCTAGCTGCAGTGAGCAGGGGCCACTCTTGGTTGCAGTGCATGGGCTTCTCATTGCGGTGGCCTCTCCCGTTGCGGAGCACGGGCTCCAGGTATGCAGTCTCAGCAGTTGTGGCTCGCAGGCTCCGGAGTGCAGGCTCAGCAGCCGTGGTGCACGGGCTCCGTTGCTCCACGGCATGTGGGACCTTCCCGGACCAGGGCTCGAACCCGTGTCTCCTGCATTGGCAGGAGGACTCTTAACCACTGCGCCACCAGGGAAGTCCAAAACGTGGTGATTTTGTTGTTGTTGTTGTACGCGGGCCTCTCACTGTTGTGGCGACTCCCGTTGCGGACCACAGGCTCCGGACGCACAGGCTCAGCGGCCATGGCTCACGGGCCCAGCCGCTCCGCGGCATGTGGGATCTTCCCGGACCGGGGCACGAACCCGTGTCCTCAGCATTGGCAGGCAGACTGTCAACCACTGTGCCACCAGGGAAGCCCCCAAACTTGGTGATTTATTACCTATGTGTGTACTGTGTAACCCTCTCCCAAATCAAGATATGGAATATAGGTCCTCTCTTAACTCAGAAGTGTTCCTGTGCATGAGAACCCCCTCTGGAGAATATGAAAAATGCAGCCTCTGGCCTAACCCAGAGATGCTGATTCAGTGGGTCTTGGGTGGCCCAGGACGGCAGATGAACAGCACTCAGGTCTTCAGGTGGAGGATGTCTGCAGCCCACCCTTGGAGAAACGCACTCAGTGCTTGCTGGGGTAGGTCCCCTGTCTTCTTTGTTATCCCCCTGTCAGATGGGGGCGTGCTCTGCTCCCTTCGTCTCAGGACCCAGCAAGGTTCTGGGCCGAGAGTGGCATCCACAGGGGTGGATCCAGGCTGGTGCAGCCTGAAGCTAGGCGATTTGGGAGGCTGTCCCAGAGAAAAAGAATACTCTGTTGGGTGAGGGGCCTTGGAAGGACCTCCTACAAGTGAATTTTACCCTACTTTCAGTCCACCTCTGGCAACCACTAAGAGTTCATGGTCTTAGATGTTGTCAGGGTGAGAAGTCCGTGTGCTGGACGGGACAGATCATTCCCCAGCTCACTCCTTCCACCCGCAGAAATGGCCACGGGGATGCTCAGCCCTGCTCCAGATTAGAATCACCTGGGGATGCTTAAAAAAAAAAAAGCCTAGCCCCACCCACATCAGGTATTCTGATTTAATTGATCTGGGGTAGGGATTGAGCTTTAGTATTTTTTAAGCTCCCAGGTGATTCTAATGCACAGTCAAGGCTGAGAATACCTGAGCAGAGGCCTGGCTCTGAATTTTAATCTTTCTTTATCTGCTTCAGACTTATACTAAGAGTACATATATACTAAGAGTATATATAAGGCCAGGTGGCTGCACCTCCTCCCACTGCCTTCCTTCTGCCTTTTCTTCTGAAGGGGTCAGTACTCCTGGCTGGGGTTGGTGGCATCCACTCCAGCCATGTCCCTGGTCCACCTTCGCAGCACCCGCTCCATCCCGGCGACAAATCAGCTAATAATATTGGGCATTTATTAAGCATCTAATGTTATTTCTAATCCTCACGGCAACACTGCATTTTAGCAGGAGGGAGGGAAACAGAACTCAGGAAGCCTTAGTGATTGCCTTCAGAGCCTCAGTGGGTAAGTGCTTGAGCTAGGATCACACCCAGGCCTTTAGGGCTCCAAAGCCCACGTGCATTTCCCTGGCCAGGCTGCTCCTGGAAGCAGTGCCTGTTTACTGAGCACCGGCCACGCCCAGGGCACAGGCCTGGGGCCCATTGATCCATTAGGCACAGCAGACACAGTGTCTAGGGCCCTCGGTAATTTTAGGAGGCCTACAAAATGCTTTAATTTTCATTTTGTTTGAAATCAGAAGAAAAGAAATAATAATGATAAACATACAACGATGAATCATGCCTGGATTACACTTGTCTTTATGCCAATATACTTGTAAAATATATTATTTAATATTTTTTTATGGAAGAAGGGACCCATGAAGACAAGTGTCTAGGGACTATGGAATTCGCAATGCAGCCCTGCACACAGTCCTGGGCCCTGGAAGGCACTGACCATTGTGTCCCCCAGCCCTTCCCAGAGCACAGCCAGTGCTAGTGGTGATTGAGGCAAGAAATGTTTATTACACACCTCTGCATGCTGAGAGCTCTGGGAAGTAAACAAGAGCAACAGGTGTGTCCTGGTCTGGCTGGGAAGAGACGATGTACACACAGGAAACCAAGAGCATGCTTTTTCCCAGTGTGGCCAGTTCTTCTATCTCTTCTTCTTATTCTTTTTGGCTGCGTTGGGTCTTGGTTGCTGCATGGCCAGTTCTTACTTCTCTCTCTTATTATTATTCTTTTTGGCTGCGTTGGGTCTTCGTTGCTGCACGTGGGCTTTCTCTAGTTGTGGCGAGTGGGGGCTCCTCTTCATTGCAGTGCTCCGGCTTCTCATTGCGGTGGCTTCTCTTGTTGCGGAGCATGGGCTCTAGGCATGTGGGCTTCTGTAGTTGCAACACGTGGGCTCAGTAGTTGTGGCTCGCGGGCTCTAGAGTGCAGGCTCAGTAGTTGTGGCACACGGGCTCAGTTGCTCCGCAGCGTGTGGGATCTTCCCATGTCCCCTGCATTGGCAGGTGGACTCCCAACCACTGCGCCACCAGGGAAGTCCCCTCTGTCTCTTCTTATTTTTGTCATTTTATTCGTCACTTAGTTATGTCCTGCTTTGCAGGTTATTGAACTGTTTCATCTATTTAATGCTTCAATCAACTATTCTTTTGTGGATTTTTTTCCTTTCTTCAACAAAAAATTACTATTTTAATAATATATTTGTTATTTTAAAATATTGGATTTAATCGTCCCATTTAATTGAATGGGTAATTCAGCCCATGGTGCAGAAATTCAGAAGGTACTGAAGAAGGCTGAAGGCAGGGCAGAGAGGGAGGTTTCTTTTGCGCTGAACCTTTGGTCCTGTTTAGTTTGTGCCATGTGCAAGCATTACCTGTGTAATAGAACGGCTGAAAACAAACAAGCAAACAAAACCCCAAACAGGTATGTGTTGAAAAGTTAATCTCCCTCTTACCCAGTTTCCAGCTTCCCTGTCACTCCCACCACCCCAGAGACAACCAACTTTCCCAGCTTACCATGGATCTTTCCAAAGACATTTTATGCATATGCAAGCATATATGTTTTTTAAAACATTTACCCAAATTGTAGCACACTGGACACGTTGTTAGTCACTTAAGGTCATTTTTTCCAGTTATATATATATATAACATATATATGTGTTTTTGAGATTATTTCCCTTTAGAGGTTATTATAAGGTATTTAATATATTGACAGTTCCCTGTGCTATACAGTAAATCCTGTGGCTTATCTATTTTATGTACAGTAGTTTGTATCTGTTAATCCCATACTCCTAATTTATCCCTCCCTGCTCCCTTTCCCCTTTGGGGATGTCTGTCCCCTTTTCTATGTCTGTGAGTCTGTTTCTGTTTTGTATATAGATTCATTTGTGTTATATTTTAGACTCCACATATAAGTGATATCATATAACATTTGTCTTTCTCTGTCTGACCGCACTTAGTATGATAATCTCTAGGTCCATCCATGTTGATATAAATGGCAATATTTCTTTTTTATGGCTGAGTAATATTCCATTGTGTGTTTGTGTGTGTGTGTGTGTGTGTGAGTGTGTGTGTATATACATACATCACATCTTAAACCAGTCGTCTGTTGATGGGCACTTGGGTTGTTCCCATGTCTTGGCTATTGTAAATAATGTTGCTATGAACATTGGGGTGCATGTATCTTTTTGAATTAGAGTTTTCATCTTTTCCAAATATATGCCCAGGAGTGGGATTGTTGGATCATATGGTAGTTCTATTTTTAGTTTTTTAAGGAACCTCCATACTGTCCTCCATAGTGTCTGTACCAATTTACATTCCCACCAACAGTGCAGGAGGGCTCCCTTTTCTCCAGACCCTCTCCAGCATTTATTATTTGTAGATTTTTTAATGAAAGTCATTTGATGATAGCCTCTTTGTGGTTTTGATTTGCATTTCTCTAATAATTTGCGACGTTGAGCATCTTTTCGTGTGCCTGTTGGCCATCTGGGTGTCTTCTTTGGAGAAATGTGTATTCAGGTCTTCTGCCCATTTTTTCACTGAGTTGTTTGTTTTTAGTCACTTAATATTTTGATCTTTTCATACTGAGGGCTGCCTCATTCTTTTTCAACAGCTGGATGATATACCATAATTGATTTAACTAGATCCTCTATTGATAAGTTTGTTTCCAATCTCTGTTATAAAGTAACCTTATGGAGCATAACTCCCCACTCTTCCAGTTGTGCGTTAAGTAACTGTATATATACTTTTTTCACTATGTGCAAGCACATCTGTATGTCTGTTTAGAATGGAATCACAGCGTCAAGAGATGTGGACATTGTGCAGGGAGGGGAAGTTGGTACAACCTCCATGGGGAGGCCAATGTGGCCATACTTATCTAAATAAAATCCCTCCTCCCCAAACAATTTCTGGACCACCTCCTGGGTGCTGGGCTAGGGGTACAGAGGTGAGGAGCACTCAGGCTTTGCTCTTCGGGGGCTCTCAGGTTGGGACAGATCACTTGCAGCCCTGGGAAGGAGGGCTGTACAGATGCCAGGGCAGTGCAAGGAAGACAGCCATGGGCCTGTCACTCGGGAGAGAGGAAAAAAATGTTTGCTGGGAGGAAAAGAAGGACGGGCACTGCAGGTAGGTGAACCAGCATGTGCAAAGGCCAGGTGTCACAGGGGAACTCTGGGGTGTTCTGGGGAGCAGGCCTTCTCTTGTTCAGGGTCCATGTGGTAGGAGGGGAAATGAGATGGAACCTGCACCTAACAGGGGTGGGAAGTGACTTTGATCTGTTGGTCATGGGGCTCCATCGAAGGGTTCTCAATGTGGTAGCCTCATGGTGAGAGAAATGCTAGAAGCCTCTCTCTGGCCGTGGTGTGGAGGAATGATTGAATGCCAACGTTTCTTCCAGTAAACTCCCAGTCCCTGAAGGACAGGCTCCCTGCACTAAAGGCCTTTAGCCCATAGCAAGTGTAGAAACAGGCAGTTGAATTATAGCCAAGAACCAAACTGAGCCATATTCCCTGGCATTGTCTCTGAAATGAGGGCTTCTGTATTCCCCTGAAGGCTGAGGGTTGTGAGCTTCCTCCAGGAGGCCTGGGCTCATGATCTGATGCTGCTCACAATGACTGTGACATTCTTCAGAAGTCTCTCATCTCTGTTCAGAAAAACGCCTCCAGGCTTCCCTGGTGACGCAGTGGTTGAGAGTCCGCTTGCCGAAGCAGGGGACGCGGGCGCGTGCCCCAGTCTGGGAAGATCCCACATGCCGCGGAGCGGCTGGGCCCGTGAGCCATGACCGCTGAGCCTGCGCTCCCGGAGCCTGTGCTCCGCAACAGAAGAGGCCACAGCAGTGAGAGGCCCGCGTACCGCAAAAAAAAAAAAAAAAGCCTCCATTTTGCATACTATTCCCTGATATATCTAGGTTAGCTTTAACATTAAAATGGGATGTATTACAAATATAATATAAAGTAAGTTTCTCGGGACTTCCCTGGTGGCGCAGTGGTTAAGAATCTGCCTGCCAATGCAGGGGACACGGGAAGATCCCACACGCTGCGGAGCAACTGAACCCGTGTGCCACAACTACTGAGCCTGTGCTCTAGAGCCTGTGAGCCACAACTACTGAGCCTGCATGCCACAACTACTGAAGCCCATGTGCTCTAGGGCCTGTGCTCTGCAACAAAGAGAAGCCACTGCAATGAGAAGCCCGTGCACTGCAACAAGGAGTAGCCCTCACTCGCCGCAACTAGAGAAAGCCCGCACGCAGCAACAAAGACCCAACACAGCCAAAAATAAATAAATTATTTTTAAACAAGTAAGTTTTTCTAACAGCTTTGAGTCAAATTAGCCCTCCAGAAAAATCCTTTGATTTCGAGGGGTCCACCCAGTTTGAGAAGGATGGATGCAGGCAATCCAGTTTCACTGCAGCAAAGCTACAGTCCTCACCCTGGTCTCTGTGTAACTGCCTTCAGCCCTCTTAACCACCAGGAGACTTGCTGCACTTCACTCATCCATGCCTCTGTTCATTCATTCACCTGGTATTTCTGAAACCTGATAACGTGCAGGGCGTTGCCCTCTCCTATGACATCCACAAGGAGCAGAATGACAGTAGCGGCTCTAAATGCTTTGCATATATGATCTCAATCAATACAATGACCCTTTGAGGTACGTACTATTGTTATTAAACCCATTTTACAGACGGGGAAACTGAAACTCAGAGAGGGGTTAAAGGTAAAGTGACAGAGGCCACCCTGGAAGCAGCAGAGCCAGGATTAAGCCGAGGCAGTCTGACCCCAAGGCTGCCCTTTTACCTCCTGTACTGTGTACACTGCGTAGTTGGGATGAGAAGCCTTAAGCACTGGGATAAGAGGCAAAGAGCCCTGGGAGCTGGAAAACCTCAGATCAACTTCCGGCTCCCTCCAAGCGGCACTGTGATCTTGGGCAAATCACCCTCCTTTCCTGGTTCTAGAATCTGCCCTGGCCCCCCTCCCTGCCCTATTCTGCTTTGAGCTACGTAGGCTATTTAGATAGTGGAGGGTTAAGTGCAGCCCGAGGGGTGTGACCAATAGCATTGAGAAGGGAAGTTTCTCTCTATTCTCTGGAGCTGCTGAGTCCTACAGTGTGCCAGGACCTTACTCATTTAAGTCCCACCACAGTCGAGCAGGTCCTTTTTTTTTTTTTAATTTTTAAATTATTTATTTATTTATTTTTAAAATTTTGGCCGTGCAGCATGTGAGGACCTTAGTTCCCAAACCAGGGATTGAACTCACACCCTCTGCACTGGAAGCGCGGAGTCTTAACCACCGGACCGCCAGGCAAGTCCCCAAGCAGGTCCATTTTATTGATGAGGAAACTGAGTCTCCCTGAGGTTAGTTGGTTGTTAGTTGAGTGGCTTAACCTGGTAACAACTAACTCCTTGCTTATTTCAATAATAATAGCTCCCATTTACTGAGCACTTATTAGGTGCCAGACACTGGGCTAAGCATTTGAATCTTCAAAACAATCTTCCAATATTATTATTACTAGTTAAGTCTCAGGCTCCCCATAACCTGGGAATAATAATAGGCCCCTATTGGGGGTTGTTGTAGGAAATTAAGGAAGTTGCCCAAGGTCACACAGCTAAGAGGTAGCTGAGCAGGATTTGCACCAAGGTCTGTTTGGTTCAATAAAGTGATGGTTAAGAACCATTACTCTGTGCTACCCAAGCACAGGCTGCCTGGAGTGGCAATAGTAAAATCGGCATTTGATTCATAGGGGCTATGGTAATAGGTCCCATAATTATAGACAGGACCAGGAAAAATCCTTGTCTCTGAGAGAGTGTAGGAAAAAGCAAACAAACAAAAAAGCCTAAAAGTGGGTGAGGGTAGGTATTGGTTAAACTGGTGTTCCCAACATTGCATGTATCCAGGTGGATATTAGGATAATTTCAGGTGATACACAGATAAACTTCCTATTTTATGTATTTATTTAAAAGTGATAAATATAACTAGCACATCTGTGACTCCATGGCTATTACTGCTTATGACAAGGCTAAATAAAAGTGGTGAACTGGGGCTTCCCTGGTGGCGCAGTGGTTGAGAGTCCGCCTGCCGATGCAGGGGACACGGGTTCATGCCCCGGTCCGGGAAGATCCCACATGCCGCGGAGCGGCTGGGCCCGTGAGCCCTGGCCGCTGAGCCTGCGTGTACGGAGCCTGTGCTCTGCAACGGGAGTTTAAAAAAAAAAAAAAAAAAAAAAAGTGGTGAACTGATTTTAAAAATTAAGTAAATAAGCGTCAATAACATGTCTACACTGTTCAGATATTCTTTCGCACTCTCAAATATGTAATGCAAGTCATGCTGGTTCTATCTTCAATATGTCCAGGATCTGACCTCTTCTCCCACGCCAGCATGGCTTCTCCTGGGCCACTGCAACAGTCTCCCACCAGGCCCCGCTCCCTGCCCTGCCCCTGCAGTCTGTTTTCCATATGGCTACTAGAGGGAGCCAGTTAAAACAGAAGGCAGATATGTCCCTCCCCCTCTCAGAACCTCCAGGGGCTCCCAGCTCAGAGGACAAGCCAAAGACCCACCAATGGCCTGTGTGACCCTATAATCTGCACGCCCCCTCCCCCTAGTATTTCTCCCATCTCATCACCTCTTTGATGGTCCTGGGACATGCCAGGCATGCTACCACCTCAGGACCCTTGCACTTGCTGTCCTCTGAGCCTGGAACATTCTTCCCCCAGATAGTGTCAGAGAGGTTCCCTTCACCATCAAGACCTTGTCCAAATGTCACCTTCCCAGAGAAGCATTCCCTGACCACTTTTTCTGAACCACATCTACCCTCTCCTAGCATTTCTGTCTCCTCTTCTCCGTTCCATTTTTAACCTTGGCATCTTTATCTTCCAAGATGCTGGATACCTGATGATTTTGTTTATGGTCTGTCTGTCCTCCCACTAGACTCCTTGAGCTTGGGAATTTTTGTTTTTGCTTGCTGCAGGATCCCTAGCACCTAGAACATGGCTTGGCACCCAATAGGAGCTCGATGAGTACATGTCATGTGGGTGAATACAAAGTTCCATTCGTGCACATGTGCATTTTTCAAGAGAGAAAGGGTCCAAAGCACTCATCAAAGTCTCAGAAGGGTTGTCTGCCGCCAAAGGGTACCCCAGCTCCCCCATTTGGGACCATGTTGGCCACTTAGATTTACTTTCTAAAGGGGCAGACAATACCACTTAGCCAGTTGGGCCTATAGTTTTTCTCCTGAGAGTTAATAAGTGAAGCCTTGGTTTATCCATTTGTTTTCTGTGAAGTGGGCTAGGATGAGTCAGTCTCCCTGCCAGTTCATCTCACCATAGCAAGAGGTGGCCCAGACTCCCTCTGTAATGCCTCTGTTCATAAGCAGTGGTCTCTAGAGCCTGCCTCTTCCCACCACCAAGAAGCAAGTTCTGCCTTGTATTATTTCTGCTGTTTCATACCTTGTGAATTCCCAGCTAATGTGGAAACATCCCAAGGGCAAAAGACCATGTTTTCTTTTCTAGGGTCAGATATTCAGAAGATGAACATTCAACTCAAGCAGCCTGGGGTTAAAGTCCCATCTCTGCCACTTGTTGGCTGTGTGACCAAAGACAAATTACTTAACCTCTCTGTTTCCTTCTCTAAAAAAATGGATGAAGAATAAGGACTTCCTCATTATGCTGTTGGGGGGATTTGATGAGATAGTGCATATAAGTGTTTGGTATGGGATGATGATGAGCATGGAGCTTGGTGAAGTGAGGGGTTTTAATCCAATCATGTCACAAATATTAAGTGCCTGCTATGTGACAGGTGTTATGCTAAGGACTGGGGAGAAGAAATAGGGCAGGTGCTGTCTTGTGTGAATTAGCTTCTTTGATGGTACAGACAGAGTGGCATCAAATGGCCTGTTTCTGACTCGCTCAGTGGGTCTGTGGGTGGCCTGTGCCTGACAGTTTCACCATCTCTAACCACGTGGGGCTTACATTCCAGAGGCAGAGGAGAATGGACACGGGGTTGCATGGGTTTATGAACTGTGAGAAAACACAGGGTACTTTGGGGGAATATTAGAATAATGGGGAGGGGGCAGATTTAAATCTCAGGGGTTAGAGTTATTTCTTTGTGAGTTACTTTGTGAATAACCTGGCTGCAGAGACCTGAGGAGCAGCTGCTGGGACCCTACCTTTCTCCTTTCCTGCACCCTCAGGGAATTTGAGCTTATTCTCCAGAGGGGCAGTTTAGGAGGGTGCCCTAGGCTGAAGCTCTGAGGCCCTGCCCTCTGGGCACTGCCACACACACCCTCTAGTGGTCACAACACAGGCAGGCGCTAGGCTGGATGGGCCCTGGAATCCAAGGACAGTGGGACTGACTGTCACCATCCTTCTCTTCCTGATACTATCTCCATTGAGACTTGGTCTTCTTGGAATGAGGGATGACTCCAGGACCTCATGTCGTTTAACTTTGGTAACCAACTGTAGCATGATTCCTATTCCCATTTTACAGATGAGAACCCCGAGGCTTAAAGAGGCGAGGGAGGTTAAGTGGGGTCAGTACTGAACTCAGGCCTACTAGACTCTGGTTTCCATGCTCTTCAGGTGTCATCCAGCTGGCACCTAATGGCACCCCACCCACAATGCCACATCTCTGGGTGAGCAGGAGCAGAAGGCAAACTTTGTCCAAATTACTGCCCAGGGAAGAAGGCAGCCCTCCCCAGGAAGGTTCCTACTTCAGTCTCTCCTCGGCCTGAGGCCCCAAGCACCGGCCTGATATCCCTCAGGGTGCTCCACCAGGAACCCTGCAGAAAGGGATGCCCTGGTACCTTAGGGAGGTATGGGGGAATGGAGGGGGAAGGAGTCACAGTTCACAGATTTGCATCCAGGAGTGCTGAGCATTTGTGGAAGCCCTGAGAGGTAATCCATCCACCTGCTATCCTTTTCCTTTTGCTTCCCCTCACACACACATACCTCTTCCCCCAGCCAATGGGTTCAAATCCAACCTCTGCCACTAACTACAAGCTTGTGCAAGTTACTTAAGGTCTTTGTGCCTCAGTGTCCTTTAATGTAAATTAGTGGTGAATAACCATGCCTACCCCTAAAGTGTTGTTATATGGAGTCTGGGGCCTCAGCCCACAACACTTTGATTCAGCAGGTCCAGTGGACCACATTTTGGAAAGCAGTGTCCTGAAGGGTGTGCTCCAGCAACACAGACCCACACCACTTTCTAGCTGTTGGGGTGAGAGCACATACTGGTTTATGCCTCTCTGGTTTTAGTATCTTAGCAGTTTCAAGACTGTCTTCATTTCAGTGGCAAATTAAATGAGTAAGTTCCTGTTCCTCAGTTTCCTCATCTGTGAAATGGAGGTAATAGTACTAATAGGATTGTTGTGAGAATGACTAAAATCTTTGTAATGCTTGCTTGGAACATGGCCTTGCCCATAGTAAGCACAAGCTATTATTGTAATCCACAGCCAAACCAGCAGATACCCTGATGAAAGAAAACACTTTACATCACATTAAGTTTCTCCTTGCATTTTAAGACGCATTCATTTCCCCAGGGCTCAGAAGTGACTGAAAAGGGGCCACAAGATCCGTTGTCCTCTAGGTGTTGCTTACACAGGTGTTTTGTTCACTTGTGAAAATTCACCCTGTTTGCTTACGATTTGTGCACTTAAAAGGCACTGTCTCCTAGGATCCTCATGGTTCTGTGAAGAAGGCAGGGCAGGCATCATCATCTCCGTTTTTCAAACGGAGGCCAAGACAGCTATTTTGATTGGGCCAAAGAAGAAGGGGATGAGGGTTGGGAAGCTTCTAAGTCCGGCCCTCCATTCGCGAGAGTAAACGCCTCTCCCAGAGGGAGCGGAGCGAACAGTACCTGGCTCCAGGTAAAGCTCAGCAAAGGGTTCTAAGTCCTTCCTGCAAACACCGGCCTTCCCCCAGCGCACACACAACTCGGGCACGCCCTGGGACTAGCACCGCAGCACGCTCACAAGGCCAGTCCCACACGTGGGAACTCCCGAGGGAGGCCCGCGCGCCTGCAAACCCTCGGCCCCGGCGGGGGGAATGGCGTCCAGCCCCGGGCCAATGAGAGTAGCGGAATTTCTTTCATTCAGTGCTGGTCTGGTTCTTGCCCGGAAAGGGGCGGGACACCACGCCGGAGGCGGGGCCGCCGCGCGCCGGGGAGAGGGCGGTGCCCGCTCAGTGGCCCGGCCAATCGGCGCCGCGCCCGGGGTGGGAGGGGGGACCAAGCCTTTTTTCCCTCCGCGCGGGGCCAATCCCGACTTTACAGGCTTGAACTTTTGCCACCCTCGGACTAGCAAGAGCGCCCGAGGAGGTACCCCGCCGCGCCGGCTCCAGGGGCAAGAGCGGCCTTAACCCTTACCTCGCCGGGCGGCTCGCTGCTGCCGCCGCGCTCCCACCAGCTCGCCCCGGATCAGGCGGGCCCCGGCCCCCCAACCCACCCCCATTGCCATGGTGAAACGTCGCTGGGGAAATCACGAGCCCTACCCACATACCTCTTCGTGGTGCAGAGAATAAACTGGGGAAGGGAAGGGGGTGGAGGAGTCGCCCAGCCCCGGGACGGCTGGCGGCCCGCCTAGCTCCGAGGTAAAGAGACTTGGCGACCGAGAGGAGCCCGAGAGAAGACCTTCTCCGCCTCTACCCCACCCTCTGCAACTCCCCTACCTCGAGCAAGCCTAGAATCCCGCTGCGCGAGGCATTCCACGCCCCCCGGTTGGCCAGGCGGCCAACCCCTGACTTCGCGCAGGGGGTGTGGAAACCTCGTGCTATCACGCTAGCTCCCGCTACTCCAACAAATCAGCCGCCCCCTGCTCCCAAGAGACGCAAGCCAGGGAAGCATACACACACACCCACTTTTATTAGCCTTCCCTGGGATGGGGGTTTGTACCAATTCTAAAGTGCAATGTGTGTTTGTAAGTTTGTGCACAAGCCAGGGAGAGGCAAAGCGCCCCGTTTGTGTCCGAGTCTTAGTGAGTCCGCCGAGCCCTCGAGGAGCCCGCCCGTGGTTTGTGTAACCGCGTGTGTGTGTGTGTGTGCGAGCGCGCGCTCGCATACGTGCCCGCGGCGCACGCGAG
>NW_020185332.1:490702-492077 GCF_003031525.2 Neophocaena asiaeorientalis asiaeorientalis | reverse complement strand
TCGGGCCCTGCAATGGGACGTGTTCTCCTTTAAGAGTTAAGAAACTTGAAACCTTGTTTGCGCAACAATCAGCGCCGCGGAGCCGCCAAAGTGTCTAGACTGGCATATGATGGGAGGCAGCCAATGACTCCGCGGCGCTCCTCCGGGGGCCCTCAGTGTGCGTTTGAGGAGAACAAAAAAGAGAGAGCCGAGCGGGGGAGCGAGCGAGGGAGACGAGCCGAGAGAAAGAGCCGCCGGGCGCTGCCTTGCCAGACCTCGCCGGGACCACGGGGCCGCCGGGAGGCACTTTTTGTGGAGGGGGGAGGGGGGCGACCTCTGCAGCCGCAGCGTCCGGGGCGTCCGAGCGCAGCGTGGGGCGGGCTACGACCTCTGCCTCGGTGGATTGCATTTTTAATTAAGGATTCCCAGCAGCTCTTTGGGATTTTTACAGTTTCCACTCATGTGTTGACACCCGCGTTCTGGAGAAATTCGCTCCAAGTGCATCTAGCGCCTGGGACCTGAGACGGAGTTGGCTTTTCGTGCATGCAATTCCAGGGATCTTGGTTTTGTTTCGGGTTTCTTTTTCTTTCTTTCCTTTTTTTCTTTTTTTCTTTCTGCAGGGAGTAAGAAGGAAGCCGAGGGTATCAACAAGCCTGCCTTTCGGATCCTGCAGGAAAAGCCCATGTAGTGAAGTGCTTGGGTTTTAAAGGCAGGGCTTCCCAGACACATTTGGGCGGTTCGGCGCGAGCGCTTTGTGCTCATGGACCAGCCGCGTTAACTTTTGAAGGCTCTCCGGCCCATGCGGGGTCTTGCTGGCGGCGCGCAGTCTGCAGTCCCTCTAAAGCGCCGGGGCTGGAGTTGCTGAGCTGCCCGGGCGCCGGGGTCCATGTAGTCGCGGGCCGAGCGCGGACTGCGGCTCGGCGTGCGCGCGTTCCCCGCCGTCCTGCCCTGGCGAGCTCCCTCATGTTGCAGCCCTGCGGCGCCCCTTCGACGACAGGCTGTGCGCGGTCTGCACGGCGCCCGGCGGCAGAGCTTCATGTGGGGCTGCGGCCCGCGCAGCCGGCGCCTCGCTGAGGAAACGGACCCCCGGTAACCGGAGACCGCCTCCCCCCCACCCCCGGCGCCAAAGGATATCGTATGTTCAGGTCCAAACGCTCGGGGCTGGTGCGGCGACTTTGGCGAAGTCGTGTGGTCCCCGACCGGGAGGAAGGCAGCGGCGGCGGCGGCGACGAGGATGGGAGCGTGGGCAGCCGAGCTGAGCCGGCCCCGCGGGCACGAGAAGGCGGAGGCTGCGGCCGCCCCGAAGTCCGCCCGGTAGCCCTGAGGCGGCCCCGGGACGCGGTGGGACAGCGAGGCGCCCAGGGCGCTGGGAGGCGCCGGCGCGCAGGGGGCCCCC
>NW_020185332.1:485344-490684 GCF_003031525.2 Neophocaena asiaeorientalis asiaeorientalis | reverse complement strand
GCCGGCTCTGGGGGCTCCCCGCTGGACGTGGCGGAGCCGGGAGGCCGGGGCTGGCTGCCCGAAAGTGATTGCGAGACGGTGACCTGCTGTCTTTTCTCGGAGCGGGACGCCGCCGGCGCGCCCCGGGACGCCGGCGACCCCCTGGCCGGGGCGGCCCTGGAGCCGACGGGCGGCGGGTTGCGGGTGCTCCCCCGGGTGCCCCTGGAGCGTGGGAGCTCCCAGTGGAGGCGCCTCACGCTGGCAGGAAAGCCGGGGAGTGGGGATGTGGGCGCACACGGCAACTTCGTCTTAAGGCTCCGGCAAACTCAGAAGGGTGCGTGTTGGAGTTTTCTCTTCAGCTTCAGGGACCTGAGGCAGGCTCCGGCTTTCCAGACGGTGGAAGAGGAGCGCAGGTCTAGAAGAGGCCAAAGACTTGAGCGCCCCCCTCCTCCAAGCCTATTTACCCCCAGTCCGTGCCCGGGCCTGTAGCATTTGTGTGTGTATGCCTATACCTACGGTATATTATGCTTTGTCGTATCCAGGTAGATATATGTCGTGAAATTGGGTGTAGGCAATTCATGGCCAGAGTCCAAAGTGTTTGTAAACTGTCCTGCTTGTTCCTGTCTATACTTAGGAGCAAAGCTTTTGCGGGGTAACCCTTCTCAAGAGTGGAGACCACTCTCTTGCTCTCTTGCCTCTTGATTGTTGCCAGCATCCCTTGGGTGTCCAATGCCAGGACCTTCTGTCATCATGATTCTCAATCCTGTGCCCAGCTTTTCTAGAGAGCTGAGGGTCCTGGAAGTGTCTAGGTAGGGAAGGAAGCTGGATATTTTAGTACTTTTGAGAACTGCCCCCCTTCTTTGTCCTCTTCTTGGGATTTTTCTGCACACACCATCTACCCAGTCCTGCTTACCTGAGCAGGCCCTGGGTGCTGTAGCAGAGGTGAGGACAGAAGGAGACTCCAGGCAGGCCGGAAGCTTGCATCCTCACACACCCCCCCCAGCGCCCCCTTCCCTTGCACTGCAGGGATCACACATTTTTAGCCTGTAGCATCTTCTGGGTGTATGCATCTTAAGTGGCACTGGGGGTTCTGCAGGGATGGGACTCTCTGAGGGTTATAGACTGTTGGGCCTGGGCAGGCTCTGAGTTCCTGTGGCCTGGCTCCTCTGGAGAGAGGCAGCACCCAGCCTGGGGGCATTTAAGAGGGTCAGATCACACAGGTCTCCTGACTCCCAGCGTGGAAGGGGAGGGTGGGGCTAGAAGCATGGATTGGTCCCAGGTGTCTTGTTGGTGTCTGGGGTGGTGGCTGGAGGGGAAGGACGGTGCCTCACTGGTGGTTCCTGAAGAGAGAGCACTGATGGGGGCTGGGGTGGGGAGAGGCAGCATTGATCTGGCTGCCCTGCGCCCCGCATGGTCAACTCCAGGCCTGATTCTCAGGGGCTTTGGGCAGTCGCTGGCCTGTGGCCCTCTGCGGGCTTTCTGTGCTCCTTGTTCTTCTTCTGACAGCTTTCCCTGGAAGTGGCTTTCTCTCCTCTTCCACCCTGGCTCCTCCCTGCCTCTGAGGAGGAGGGCCCTGTTTGTGGTTGCCCTGTCCCTGGTCCCGTTTTCAGGGGGAGAGAATTGGTGGGGGCCCCTCTGCTCTTCTAGAAGGCCCCGCTGGGCATTTCCTCTCTCACCACATCAGTCTGCTAGCGAGTATTTGTTGAGCACTTACTCTGTGCCAGGCAGCATGCTGGGTGCTGTAGTGGGGAGAGTGGAGATATGAGTAGGATCCATGCCCTCAAGAAACAGAATCTTCGGGTTGTGGCGGGGGGGAGAGTTGGGACAGAGATGGGGGAAGCAGGGCCAGGCCAGAGGGTCTGAACTCTCAGACCACTGTGGGGTGTGCATGTAACAGGAGCACCTCTAGGAGCCTCACAGCTCTAACCTGGAGCGGGGCCTTGGAGGATGGATGGGTAAGGGGAGGTGGGTGTCGAGGGGGAGGAGGAGAGGGCCCGCTGGGAGTCAGGGTACCAGGCAGGCTGAGGTGTGAGGGTGGGAAGGGGTGGGGTAAAGAAAACTGGAGACAGGCAGGACCCACCCTGCCCGTACTCCTTGGATAAGTCAGCTTGGGTCTTGGTTTGAGTTTGGTGGCCTTGAGCAGTTTTAAGTTGATGGGCAAACTGCAGTGGAATGGTTCTGACCCATAGACCTGGTCCTAGGCTCTGCCCGGCCGGTATCGACAACTTGACCTTCGAGGAGTAACCTCTCCTCTTAGTCTTTCTGTGGGTCGGTGCGGGCGGCTCTAGAAACGTTCTCCACCTCAAAATTCCAGACTAAGCATTGGCACGTGACTCCTCTCCTCCTCCCAGAAGGAGGCGCTGTTGCAGGGACTGTGCCTGTTCTCCTGCTACTTCATTTGCCGAAGCCCCGCCCCCCACACCGCGTTCAAGCCACCCCGGGGGCCGTTGGGAGGACTGGTGGTCTGGGAAGAGTTTCCGGTAGGCACCAGGCTGACCCTCTTGCTCCATCCCATGCCTGATGGCTTGGGCCGCCAGGACTGAGGACTGGGGGAGCCCTTTGCTGTCCACCCCACCGCCGCCTCCTGGCCGCCAGCCTGGCTCCCGGAGCTGGGCGGGTGCATAGCTGGAGCTCAGCCGTGCGCGTCCTGATAAGGAGACTGCTCCTTCCCGGGCTCTGGGGGAGAGGGCTGGGGCACTGGGGCAGGTACACCCATAGAGAGTACGCTGGAACACCCAGCGGGCCAACTGAGGGACACCCACCGGCCCCCCAGTGCCCCCCAGGCCCCCACCGGGATCCCTAGTGAGACGGCCCCTTTCTGGGCAGTGCGGCCCCCTGCTGCTCAGGGCAAACCCTGCTTCATCTTTCAACTTGCTTTGGGGCATTGGGGCCAATTCCCCTCTTTGGGCCTCTTTTCTCATCTGTAAAGCGAGCGAGTGGTGAACAGAGTCTCTGAGGGTCTGCTGGGAGGATTCCAGGTGACACAGCCCTGCCCTCTCCCCCATGCTTGTCTCAGAAAGTGGGGTCCTGTGTGCCCAGCTCTGCCCTGGGCTTCCCGCTCCCGTGGGAGTCAGGCCCTAGCTTTCCCTCCCTCTGGTGTATCTTTCTGTCCCTGGAAAAGCCAGTTCGCTGAGCTTGGTGCCTATGTGGACGGAAATGTGGAGAAATACTTTAATCACAGTTCTAACCTGTGTTTATAGAGCTCCTTTCTCCCGAAAGTATCCATTAACTTTGGAATAAATCTCCTGCTCTTTGCTTCACCACTTTTTTTTTTCTGTAATTATATTCAGTAAATTACTATTATCCAAATTGCGCCAGGGAAAGAGAGACGGAGCGAGAGAGAACTTCTAAACGACTGGAGGAGGCCGCCTAGGAAAACACAGGGTTCCCAGGCCAGGACTATAGGAATTAGAATGGGCTAGAAAGTTTTCCTTTTATTTGGCCTGGCATTATCCCTTTGAAATGAGATCAATTTCAAGTTGGGCTTCCAAGCCCCCGCCCCGCCCCTCTGGCGGCCCCTCTGGCGGCCCCTCGGCCCTGCCCGCCCTGCTCCTCCGAGCTCCTCCTTGGAGGTGAGGAAGGGGTGATAATGTGCAGTGTGCCTCTTGCTGGCGCCAGCCTGCCGCGCTGTTTATCTGGCTGCCGGGGGAATCTGGGCAATTAGGCTCTGCCGGCCTTAAAGCACCAGGAGCTTCTCTTCTGTGTTTCCCACCCTGGGCCTTGGGGTTGAGCCTTCAGGTCCTGGGGCTGGAGGGGAAAGGCACCCAGGAGGGCACCCCTTGGGAGGGTGAAAGCTGGGAGGCCCAGGGAGGCGCGTGGACCTTTCCTAAGCAAGATGCTAGGCTGCACAGATCGGGGTGGAAGGTAATGTCTTCAACTGAAAGGTTACCAGGCAGTGGGAGAGGCTGTGAACTCTTCTGGCTTTAGAATTAGGGTCTAGATCCCGAAAGGCTAAGTACCCCCTGGGGGCTAACCAGAGCCTGAGCTGCATTGGGCTGAGCGCTAGCCTTCTGGTACACTCGGCCCCTGGCTGACTGCTCTCACTTCTGAAGGAAGTTGGAGGAGATTCCTGAAGTTGATGCCTGAGGCTGGCTGTCTGGGGGGGCTGGAGTTTCTGATCTCTCTCTCTCCCTCCCTCCCTCCCTCCCTCCCTCCCTCCTGCCTATGATCATTTCTTTCTGAGAGGCCTGCAGGGCTCTAAGAGTTCTCCCCTTAAAGTTTAGAGAACGTAAGTTATTATTTAGAAATCAACACAACTTTTCTAAGTACTAAGATAGCTTCTAAGATGGGAGTGTGGACAGAGGGCCTGGAGGCAGCCTACACTTTCTCTTCTGACCTTTTGTCCCACCTGAGTTCATGTCCTGGGGCTCCATCCTCCCAGATCTGTGGAGGGAGGGTGGATGTGTTGGAGTGAGGCCGAGGTGCCAGTTAAAGGTTCCTTAGTGTTGTTCATAGCAGCGTTATTCCTGAGAGCCAAAAGGTGGAAACAGTCCGAATGTCCATTAGCTGACAGATGGATAAATAAAATGTGTGATATAGTCACCCAGTGGAATATCATTCAGCCATAAACAAGAATGAAGTACGATAGAAGTGACAGCATGGAAGAGCCTGGAAACCAGTATGCTAAGTGAAAGAAGCCAGACACAAAAGGCCTTCTGTTGTAGGAATCCATTTGTGTGAAACATCCAGAATAGGCAAACCCACGAGGATCGTCAGTAGATTTGTGGTTGCCTGAGGTTTGGGAGTTGGGGGAATAGGGACTGACTGTGAATGGGGCAGGGTTCCTTTTGGGGTGATGAAAATGTTCTGTAATTAGTTGGTGGTATTGGTCTCACAACTCTGAATGTACTAAGAACCACTGAATTGTATATTTTAAAAGAGTAGGTCTTAGGGTATGTGAATGATAACTGTTGTTTTTTTTAAAAAGTAACTTGCTGTTGGTCCTGAACTGGCCTCCCCCTTTGTTCGGCTGAAGAAGGATAACATCTCCTGCCTCCCTGTGTGGTCTTGGGTGGGCCCTTTACCTGCCTCCACCCCACTTGCCCCATCAGTTAAGATAAGAAATTGAGTTGGGGGGGATCTCTGACATTCTAAATCCCCGTGTCTTGGGGTGCAGTCTCTTTTTTACTTGCCTAGGATGCTTCCAATCTCTGTGCAGGTCGTTTTGCTGGAACGAAGCGGGGTGTGGGTGCTGGTAAAGTCCCTCCTGAAAGCTTTGCGGTTCCTCACTGGCTGGTGTGTCTGATGTCCCAAGTCTGTAGATTTGCTTTCTGTCTCACTCATGCATTAGAGCCCCCAGCCCAGGTGTGGGCATGGGTGGTGGGTGTCACTCAAGGCCCAGACGGCTTCTGTGAGGGGGAT
>NW_020185332.1:469936-485242 GCF_003031525.2 Neophocaena asiaeorientalis asiaeorientalis | reverse complement strand
CCCCCCCCCCCCCCTTTACAGGTCCCAGGTAAGCAGCCCCAGGCAGAGATGCTGGGGTTGATTACAGTGGCTTGACTCCAGCTTCCACAGCCCATAGCTGCCAGGTTTCACTTTGGGGGACAGATCTGGGGGCAGATGTCCAGAGCTCCCTACTATGTATGGACTGGGCCTCAGCCAATTAGATGTTTGCAAGAGGAACCCGGACACAGGAGTTGCAGACCTTCTGATAAGTTAGTGGAGTAGTGGAAAGGACATGAGGCTGGGGGTCAGGATACCTGGCCTCTGGTTCTGCCTCTACACCAGCTCCCTGTCTGGCCCTCAAGGAGTCACTTCTACTCTTCAGGCCTCAGTCTTCTCCTCTGTACAGTGGGAGCACTGGCTTCAATTCTCTTTCCCTGTGGAGCGCTAGCCCTACCTGTATTTTGCCTCTTGTCCTGACAGTCTGGTCTCTAGCCCCTCCAAGACTGGTGGAGGCAAATAGCCCCCCTCCTTGAGTCTTGTTTGAGGTCTCCTTTGGGTCACCCTTTTGGCCCCATAGGTCCTCTTTCTCCACACTTTCGTCCACCGATGCCCCCAACTTTACCATTATCCTTGTCACCATTGTCTTTGTCCACATCTGTTTACTGAACACTTTTCTGTGCATATGATGTACCAGACCCAGCTGGGATGAAGGGGTAGAAGATAGGGTGCCTCTTGACTGCCTGTCTCATTGGGTTGTAGAGCAGAGTCAGGCCTGGGCTCAAATCCCAGCTCCACCACGATTGGCTGGGGAACAGTGGGCAGGTCAGTCTTCTCATCTGTGAAATGGGAATGATAATGGTCATCTTATTAATTTTTAAGAAAGGAGGAAATGAAAATAGGCACCCAATGAGCATGATTAACCACTGTGTACCTAAGGTCCAAAAGAATAAAATACAATGAATGAAATTGAAAGGTCCCAGCACAGAGAGAGACACAGGGTACACATTCAGCAAATGTTTGCTTCGCCCCCAGTGGCTAATCCATGATTCATTTTCCTTCTCCCTATAACTCCAGTCCACAAAAGACTCCCTGTTTCTAGACTGCAGCGCCTTCACTTTGTTGAAGTCATTTCTAGCTGGAAAAGCCGGGGTGGGGAAGAGGTGAAGCCGCCTGCTCCTGCGACTAATTGTGCCTTATTATAATCGTGAAAAACACTTATTACCCCTTGTGTCATTCCTGATACCTGCCTGATAATAGTTATTACCACTTTACTACCACTGAGAGTTTGTTTTAGTTTGCGATTTGATGGCCTTTCGTTTCTTTTAAGGAAAATGAAGGGTCATTTCATTCGTGCAAATTGTTACTTAGTTAAGCAAATTGTTACTTCCCAGAAAGCAAGAGGCCTGAGGAATTCTTCTGAAGACAAAGTATATGTTTTTAAGGACAAGTATTTTAGGCAAATGAAAGGAAACCCAAAGAAAAATACCATAGACAATAAAGAATCGCAGAGGGTCTGATCTGGAAGGCCACGGAGATTGTGTGTACCGCCCCTTCTCTTTACAGAGGGGGAGACTGAGGCCAAGAGCTGGCAGTGACTGGTTTAAGGTCTCCCATCGGGGGAGCTGGATTTGGCTTCCTGGGTTCCAACCAGTCATGTCCTCCTCCTTGCCCTGAAGGTCATTTGCTCTAATGTAGTTTGTTTGAAAGGGAGCTCCTGTGTCTGTGTGGGCCTCTGCAGTCAGTCAGTTCTGACTAGAGTTGCCAAACTTAGCAAAGAAAATTACAGAATGCCCTGTTAAGTTTGAATTTCAGGTAAACAACACATAATATTTTAGTATAAGTATGTCCCAGATATTGCAAGGGACATACTTATGCTAAAAGTTTATGCCATGTATATCCAAAATTCAACTTTAACCAAGCATCCTGTATTTTAACAGGCCACCTTAGCTTTGACTTTCCCTGTACCCCTGTTTCTCTCATTATAATAATAATAGTTACTGTTTGTGGAGGTAGTTTTCTTCAATACCAAGAGCTGTACTGAGCATTTTACATACATTATTTCCTTTTGCCCTCCTGGCAAACCTGGGAGGTCGCTATGATTATTGTCTCCATTTTAGAGCTGAGGAAACAAGCTCAGAGAGGTGAGGTAACTTGCCTGAGGTCACACAGCCAAAGGTGACAGAGCAGGGATTGAGCCCAGGTCTGTACCCCAAGTTTGTGGCTTTCCCTGTTGGCCAGTGCTGTTCCAGGGGACTGGGGCAGCAGAGGTGCTGGGTTCCTGGGAGCTGGGTTTATTATTTGAGGAAACCAATAATCAAAAGCATGTAGAACCCCCATGTGTGAACTCTCCCATCCCAGCAGTGACATGTTGTCTCCTGTCTTCCAGAATCACCACCACCCCCCTACTCTCGGCTGTCTCCTCGCGACGAGTACAAGCCACTGGGTAAGTGTGTCCTCCTTCTGACCTTTGGGGAGGTGCCTCCTTCCCAGGCTCCCACAGGGCCCTGCCTCAGTGCTGAAGGGCCAGAGAAGGAGGGGAGGGAGGGATCACCAGCCTGGTTGCCTTTGAAATGGGATGGGTGAAGTTTTACAAACACAACCCCAGTTGGGCCAGAGCCGACCCAGCCTTTGCAGTGCCTTTGCAGCGAGCTATTTACGTCTTGAAATTCCTCGCTCATCATTAACCTCTCTGTGACCTTTAACCATGGGCCTGTGGGAGACGAATGGGTTTCAGCTTCAACATCTTGTTGATGCTGGTGGGTTGATGTTTCTGTTTCTTTTCCTCTCCTTCCCTCCCAGCCTTACGTGGTTCTCCTTTGGTGTGTGTTAATTAGCACTGTGACAGATAGGCTGAGCACGATCACTGTTGAGATGAGCTGTATGTTCCCCCCCCCCTCTTTTAAGCCGAGAAGTTCACCTGGGCAGAAACAACAGCTGGAACGTTTAGAAAGCAAGTGTCTTGGTACACCAAGCCCCTGGCATGGAGGGTACCCCTCAGTGGTAGTGTCATTGTTGGCAGGGCCCATTCAGAGGTAGAACGTGTTTTCTGTAAAGCCTTGGGGCTGAATGAGCAGCCCGTACGCTGGGGTAGATGCATGTGGTTTTAAAAGTAGAAACGGCTCATTTCCTGGCCCTCCTGGTTCCTCCAGTGGAGAATCCCAGTGGTGGGGTGAGTATGGCCTGAATAGTACCGGGAGAGTGACTTTGTGACCGTGGGACTACTGTGGGTAGCTGCCGTGGGACTCGAGCTTTAAATGTCAGATGGCGTGGCACTGATGCTGACACATTCCACCAGTGACCACAAAAAGTGGGTTTTGTTTTGTTTTTGGTAAAGGCCTCTTCCCGGTAGCGTGTGTCAGCATCATCTGGGAGGTCACTTCTAAGTGTCATAAACTCTGAGGCATCCAGTCCAGTTTTCCTTTCAGGCCGCCCTGTGGAGACAGGAGTGCCCACCGGGTCCCTTCAGGAGTTTGTCCTTCTCAGTCTAGGAAGACAGAGGCTGTCCCATGACGGTGTATGAGTCAGTGGCTTAACGATGGCAACTTCCTCATTGTTTTTCTTGAAGTATGGTCACACCGTGGATGGAGGAGCTTCATTTAGTTCTCTGGGGAACTGGAGCGATCATCTGGTGGGACCCTGTCACTTTGTAGACAAGGAATCAGGCCGAAGGTCAGGGAGAACCGCCCAGCTGATGAGCAGTGGGGCTGAGGCGGAAACCCAGAGCAGCCCCTGTTCAGCTCAGCGGTTCCCCATCCTTCCCTTCCAGGCCCGTCTCAGCATTTTTCTTTTTTTTTTTTCTTTTTTGCGGTACGCGGGCCTCTCACTGTTGTGGCCTCTCCCGTTGCGGAGCACAGGCTCCGGACGCGCAGGCTCAGCGGCCATGGCTCACGGGCCCAGCCGCTCCGCGGCATGCGGGATCTTCCCGGACCAGGCCACGAATCCGTGTCTCCTGCATCGGCAGGCGGACTCTCAACCACTGTGCCACCAGGGAAGCCCAGCATTTTTTAAGTTAACATAATTGCACTAGTCGCTTAGAAGATCCCTCATTCTAGTAGAGGAAAAGGAAAACCCTCAAACATTCTTAGTAAATGTAGCACCTGAGCTTGAATGTCAAGGATCATTGCCCCAAGGAATCGTGGGTCAGCCGGTGATAAAGCCACAGAAATCAGGACTCCATCCAGCGGGGCAAAGTGACCATTTGGAAATCAGCAGGTGTCCCGGTTATTTTACAAATGGGACAACTGCGACGGAGAAAGAGGAAGTGACACTTGCTGGTGGTCATACAGCTCAAGGGTCCAAAAACGACAGGCCACCATTTGTTTTTGTGTGGCTCTTGGGCTAAGAGTGGTTTTTACTTTTTAAAACGGTTAAGAAAAAAAAAAAAAAACCACCAAAAGCAGAAGCATGTCTTTTGTGACATGTGAAATTCAAATTTCAGAGTCCGTAACAAAGTTCTGCTGGAACCCAGCTGTATTGTCTGCGGCCGCTTCCGCAGGACAGGAGCAGAGGTGGATAGTTGCGATGGAGATTGTAGAGCTCACAAAGCTGAAAATATTCACTACGGGGCCCTTTGCAGGCAAAGCTGGTGACCCCTGATTTTGCTGAGTAAGAGCGGAAGTGGGACTCGAACCCGGGGCTCCGGCTTCCAGATGAGGTTCTTCCTTGGGGCTCGAGCAGTGACCAAGGTTGGAGTGTTCTTTTTCTACAGCAGCCTCGTAGGGCCTCACTAGAAGCACTAGACGTGAACGTTTGGAGAGTGCATGGCAGGGACTTATAGCTGCGAAGGATGGAAAACACCCATCGCCCCCACTCCTGGAACGTTCATAAAGCTGTCTGTGTTGGCTCCACAGCGGTTCACTAAGAAACAGGGTTCGGCCTGGGGTGTTGCTACTTCAAACAATAAGTGGCAGTAAGACTTGGGGCCTGAACACTTGGGGAAGATTAGGTCTGAAAAGCAAAGAGGTTCCCACTTAAGCATTGAGGTTATTATCTTCTGTCCCTATTTTCCTCTAAACACATTTGACCAGCAGATAACTTTTTCAGGCCCCGATAAATAGTCCGAGTTATTTTTTGTATTATTTTCTTTTCCTTGCATTGTTAGTTTTTCATAAACAAAAAGTCATTTCACTTCTAAGCCACTGCGATCACATAAAACCAAAAAAAACAGAATAAAACCCAGAACACCCAGTCAGCATCTGGCAAGTGGGAGACGAGAAAGAAAAAGAAAGAAAAAGGCCAAATTGTTTAAGGTTTCATCTTCCCGCTCCCCAAGCCACGTGGTAGAAGGAAAAAATTCCTACAGGATCGAATGGAATTCTAGCTAGCTAGGGCCTAGGCTAACGGTTTTTGTGCCAGGATTCCCCAGCTTGGAGTGGCTTTCCTGAGCCAGGTGGGACCAGCCGAGCCACATCTGGGTTGTGCTGGGTGAGAAGATGAAAGATACTACAAGCCTCACAGAAAGAACATGCCTTCCATCTCCTGGACAGACCTGTCCCTTAACGGGGACAGCACCCCGTTACTGGTAGCAGAGGCAGAGGCCCAGGAAAAACTTTCCAAGTCGGCCTGCCCCCCAAGGCATCCGCTTGTCCCACTAATAGCTCAGCGTTCAAGAGAAAACGTGCAAAAGAATTTCCCTTCCCCATCTAAGTGCACTGCGGACAGGGGAAAGCAAATAGCGCACGCCATGTGAGGTACTTAAAACTATTTAAACAACAATGAACGCCTTGAAAAAAAAGAGAAAAGAAAAAAATAGTCTAGACATTGAAAGTTGCTCTGGGAGTGGGTTTGGATGTGAGGGTAGGGGAGGGGAGAGAGAAAAAAGTTAATCTGGGAGCAAATGCTTGAGCCCTTAATTAGAGGGGTGTAAGCGGGACAGAGTGAGGATGGCTGGTAACTTGTTAAAACAGAGTTTCCCCAGCTCCAGAGGGAGGAAGGAAGGAAGGAAGGAAGCAAGAAGGAACAACTTCAAGAATTTTAATGGTTGTAATTAAGTACAGCAGCTATGAATTGTTTAGGGGCTTAATTTAACCTTACTCAAGAAGGCTCCAAGTTACTACTTGCTCGGTCCCCTGAACTTGGGTTATTTCTGTGGCCAGAGCAATTGAAACTTTTTCAGGTGCCAGGGCTGCAGCAGCCAGCATTTTCCAGAAGGGTTCCAGGGTTGGCTGGCCTGGTCTCGTGCGATCGTGGGGCGGGGAGTGGCAGAAGAAAGTTGTGGGGGACATACTGCCTTGAGAAAGAAGAGAGGAACACCCCACAGCCAACTTAAGTTCTCTTTCTCTTTCCTCCTGTAGATCTATCTGATTCCACATTGTCTTACACTGAAACGGAGGCCACCAACTCCCTCATCACGGCTCCGGGTGAATTCTCAGGTTGGCATTTTTTTTCCCTGTATGTTGCCATTGTGTTGAACTTTATAGGAGGGGGACAAGTGGCAGGGGCCTGACGGAGGTCTTGTTGATGTCCCCCCTCCTTTTCTTTTCCCTGGGCCTCCCACCCCTCGAGGAGAAGACTGCCAGGGTCTTCATCACAGGTGTTCTTGGGGTTAAGAACAATCTATATGCATGAGGCCTAAGGATGAGAACTTTTCAAGTGCCTGGCAATCCATGCTCTGACCAGTTTTCTCTCGTGGACATGATAAAAACCCAGCCCAGTTCTCCATCCCGATTTTGCGAGGGGTCCTCTCCCCAAGCTGGCTGAGAGGCAGCAAAATGGACGTGTTTGTTTACATTTGTCTTCTTGGGTTTCTCCTTCTGTCCCTGCTCTGGTGAAGGACCGATGCGCAGGGTCAGAAGAGGGGGAAATGGAGTGGGTAGAACGATCATGGGGAAGAGTCTAGCAAGCGAGGAGTTTTCCAGAGGCTGGTGGTTTCCGTGTCTCTCCCTGAGCACTGGGTGCTGGGCTAGGAAGCAGAGAGAACCCTGATTTGGAGCCTCCCCTACTTCCCACATTTAAGACTTGGCCATAGGGACCCTCACATTCTGGGGAACACTTAAATCAAGCTTTCCTTGAGAAATGACATGTTGGTGGTGACCCGGGGGCTTCGAGGGCCAGGAGGGGCTCGAGGGCCAGGAGGGGCTCAAATGCCGAGGTCTGTGTGGCCTTTTGGGAGCATGGTGGGTAGGGTGCGCTGTGGGGACAGCTGGGGCTTGTGGCCTGGCTCTGTGCTGCGTTGGGTGACAGCCCCTCGGGCGGGAGATGCTTCCCCAGCAGGCATGGCTGGATCTCTTTGAGAAGGCCTGTGTTTGCCCGCATCTGAGCCGTCCACCCCGGACCCCACACCCTGTCATAATGGCAACAACAGTCATTGTAGCTCTCTATTGAGTGTTTACTTTGGGCCACATCCTCTACTCGGGCCCCTTTAGAATCATCATCTCAGAACAGCAGTAAAGTGACTTGCCCAGGATCACGTAGGAGCAGAGCCATTTGCCACTATGTCACTATGCTTCTGACCACTGTTCTGTCCCCCACTTCTCTGCAAGGGCTGGATGTACCTCCAGTGAACTTATTTCTCACGAAGCTCTGTCATTCCTGCCGTACTCTCCCCACGCCTCTACGGGTGTCACAGTGTTGGCTGCTCAGGGCTGCCTGTCCAGTCCCCGTGTCCAGAGCCCTTCCCCATCCGTTCCATGTTCCATCACAGCCGTGGGAGACCACAAGAGTACGTCTGTTTCGAAGATAGAGAAACTAGAAACCAGAGCAGGAAGTGACTTGCCCAGGGGTACAGTAGAGCTTATGGCGCAGCTGGTACTGGGGTCTAGGTCTTCTGGGTCCCACTTGCCTTCTGGTCTCTGGTGGCCCCTCTCATTGGCCCACTTTGTTTTCATCCCCGCCTTTTGGCCTTACTTGTTAAAATGTCTTTCCCTGAAAGACCCGACCAGATGAACGCAAGAAGTGGACGTTTTAATCCATTCTTCTTCCTCTGTGCCTACGTGGTTGGAAGCCACATATAATTTTGAAGCAAGAGGCTTAAAAGTATTTCTGAATGCGAGATTCCACGTCCCTGCCAACCGTCAGAGTGTACTTAACTTAGATGGGTTGCGCTGGCATTGGTTGTGTGGACAGATGGGTAGTTTTTCATCATCTCTTCCCCTCCTTGTTAATGACGGAAACTGCTGTGTGTGGAGGTGTCTTACGGGTTCATGGTGTGTCCTCAGATGTGATCTCTTTTGATCTCTGTCATCCCAGAGCTGGCCTGGTGTGTGACACAGGCTGGAGAGAGCAGACCCCAGAGCACCTGCAGGAGGCCCCTCCCTACATCCGGTTCCCAGGGGAGAGCACCCTCTGGAGGCTGGAAGGTCTCCGGAGACCCTGAGGCCATTAGGTTGGGCTGCCTTTGGGGCCCAGTGGGCCTGTGTTTGGGATTCCCACGCAGCTATCCCAGAGCGACCTTTGGTGCTGACTGGTGAGAAGGCCCTGATGTGATGCTCTTTACCGTGGATGAGGATTGCATGGCTCTCATGAGGAAACCTGACATCCATTGCCTTGGGATTCTCAGGGACCGAAGGAACTGGGGAGGAAGTTTGGGATTTCCTTTTGGGGGTTGATCGGTCTGGGTTGCAGGTGGTCTCGGTAGGCGTTCCCCATTGTAGTTATCCGGGCCCCTCCCAGGGACGGCGTGGGTCTCCTCCCACTCTGCGGGCGCACAGTGCAGCGTTTGTAGCCTACTTGTGCCGTGGGGATCCCAGGACCGATGGGTGGGCCCTGCCCCTGCCTCCTGGATGCGTGTAGAGCTAGGGCTCTGGGTGGCTGTCACCTTGGAGGACAGGCTCAGGGAGGGAGGCCCTGCAGGGTGAGAAGAAGGCCCAGAGGGGGTCTCAGTGGATGGTGAAGCAAGACTCATCCTGCAAAGATGGGAGGCAGGGCGGGAGGTGAGGTCAGAAAGCTGAGGAGCGCAGGCAGGTAGAATGCGTGGGGACAGACCAGGCGTTGGATGCTGATGCTGACATTTATCTAACGTTGACATTCACTACTTAGCACTTTGCTGACTGCTGGTCCTTCTTCATCTTGCTGACTCCTTATCACAACCCAGTGAGACGCATTTGATTCCCCCTGTTTCAGAGGTGAGGAAACCGAGGCTCATGGCCAGGCCAGCTGCCCAGATTCCCAAACTGTAAGTGGCAGGCTTGGGGCGGGAGACTGAGCGGTGTGACTGCGCAGCCTTCCACAGCAAGGATCCCCACCCATCCTTCTCCCTGAGCCACACCTGGCAAGGTGGAGGGATCAAAAGGAGGCCCGGGACAGCCTGTCCTGATTGAAGTACTAGGGACAGGGCTGGGGCCTGGCTAGAGGCACAGGGCCCTGTGCCTCTCCGTGTCCCCACCGGGTGAAGCTTGCCCACCACCCGGAGACCACCCGCAGCCCCCTCTGTGCCCCTGCATCCTGGGGGGTGGGGGGTGGGCGGCGCTGTCCCTGAGAGCCTGGCCTCTCTCAGCGTCTTGGGATGGGTGTTGCCGGAGCAGGGTGTCTGCAGCTCCGGGACGGAGGCTGCCCTTGTTTGTCTTGTACAGTGACAATCCCAGCACCTGACCTGAGGCTGGCTATTTTTATCCAGCGCCAAGGTCTCTGCTTCACTTTCCCGTCCTGTTGCTGAGGCCACGTTAGGGGAAATGGGGGGATTCTGAGGCTTAGTCACAGCCAGGGCAGTTGAGGATGCATCGGTGGGCAGGGTGGGGGGCAGCAGGACAGGAGACTGTCTTGTTTCAGCCTTCTGCTGAACGCTTGACACCCTCTCATCTGATCTCTGCGTCGGCTCCAAATGTCGATACGTGATCTCCACTAAACAGACAAGAAAACTGAAGCTCAGGGTGGCAAGTGACTTCACCAAGATCACCCAGTAGGGGGCCAGAACATGGAGCTTCCACTAAGTAAAGACCCTTACACCTGGAGTCTTCAGTGGGACTTGAAAGCCTAGAAGTCCCCTTTTGGGGTGCCTTCACTTCAGGTCCTCGACACTCTGGTTTCCTTGCCTAACTGCTGCCCCTTGACTGTCTAAGGGGCATCCTCTTCCTCTCTGCAACATCTCCAACCGCCCCCCCCCATTCCCTTTATTTCGATCTAGTTTGCAGAGGAAAGCAAGATTAGCTGGTTAAATTCATACTAAGGTGTGAGTGGCCGGTGGGCAACTCTGCTTGGCAAATTAAAGGCAGGATATGCAATAATTCAAAGAAATTGCAGGATCAAGGGCCACATGGGAACGACCTCTCTGAGGGCTGGGTTCTCTTGGCTCCAGGCTAGAAGAGAATGAGCGTGACGCAAGGAGCTTTTTGCCCTGGATGAGGTAGGAGGAGCTAGGCCAGGCTCAGTGCTGGGTGCTGAGTGAGCTCTGGGAGTTGAGCAGGGCCCAAGGTGATGGGCTGTGTTTAGAAGCCAGGCCTGTCTGACTCCAGTGCTGTGGGGCTGGAGCGTAGAGCACTGGGCAGACTTCTGTAGGAACCAGTAACTCCCCTCTAGTATCCTATTCTAGTGCCTATTGGATAACCGTTCGAGTGCTTTATTAAGCACCCACTGTATGCAAGACATGGTGTAAGCTGCCTGTCATGGGGACCAGACAGTCCCTTTGTCTGACTTTGGTTGTGTGTACCAGTATCTCAGTCCTTGGAGCATGCCGCTTTCTTTAGAGTGTCAGTGAGGGCGAGCCCCTCACTTTGAAGAGAAGGCCCGGGAAGAAAAGGAGCTACTCAGGACAGTGTGGAGAGTTGGGGGCTCAGCTGGATGTGGGTATCTTTCCTCCACCAGCCAAACTCTAAGCTCCTCAAGGGCACAGATCATTCTCCAGGATTCGTGCATTCTGTAGATTGGCAGAGTTTGGGAACAGAGGCTCAGAGAGGTTAGGAGAGCGTCTGAGGGCCGCACAGCAAGCATAGGAGGTGGAGCCAGGCCATAACCTAGATGGATGGGTCCATGCTGCCCACCCACCTGCCACCTTTCCTCTCAGTGGTCCCCGAAGAGGTTCCCCTTTGTGGTCAGTGCTGTCTGATGTGTGTCAGTGCTCACAGAAGCCAGGAGAGGAGTGAGTTAGCGCAGTATCATTTCCTGCTGCTTCCCGATTCTAGGACCCAAGCTTGCTCGCCTCAGAGGCCCTGGTCCAGAACGACCCTAGAGCTCCTCATTCTCCGGGGTCCTCAATTCAGCTCCCTCAGTGTGTGCTGAGCCTCTCTAGCAAGGTGGGCCGAAGAGCATGGGCTGTGCACCTTTGGGCCCTGGGTTCAAGTCCCGGCTCTGCCATTTCCTAGTTGTGGGGCTTTGGGGCAGCCGCTTAACCACTCCCACCCTTGGTTTTCTCACGTGTAAAATGAGGATGAAAATAACAATGTGTCACCTTATGGTGAGAGTGAAATGATGCCAAGTGAATCAGCCAAGGCTTGGCACACATGTGGTAGGTGTGGCCATTATGGTGTGCCAGGCACTGTGCTTGGGCTGGAAGCACAGAGATAAAAATTACATCATCTCTGCCCTCAAGGTACTCACAGACAGGTGAAGACACAAATAGTAATAATGAGAAGTGGAATAAGAGGCAATAAAGAGAAAGAAGGGCTTAGTGACTGACTCTTGGTATGGTGGGGAGTTGACCCAGGAAGACTCCCTGGAGGAGGTGATATCCAATTGGGTATTATAGAAAGAATAGGAATCTACCAAAGAGGCAAGGTTTGGGGGGCGGGAGATGCGGTCCACGTAGAAGGAAAGCAAGTGCAGAGGCCTGGAAGTGTGAAAACAGCCTGATATTGAGAAACCAAAGGAGGGTAGAGGGGTTGGGAAGCAAGGTACCTGACGTTAGTGGGAGACGAGGCATGAGGAGGTGAAGGCCTGGGTAATAAAAAACTTTCTGCTATAATATACAGAGTACACAGGTAAGTGTCTAGCTTGGTGAATTTTTACCAACTGATCGCACCTGGGTGACAGGCAGGTCCCGGATAACATTGCCGTCACATGACTGTGCTCAGTCCCAACATGTGACAGTGCTCAGAGCCTGTGGGTCTAGGGGTGCCACGTGTTGAGTGAGTGGTTTAGAAGAGAGAGTGGGAGGGCAGGGGGATTGAGTTTTAGCTGAAAAGAGGGTTCCATTTGGCTTTGGAGAGCAGGAAGGACGTTTTACCTGGAGTTTGGGGCAGACAGTACCCTGACACTACTCGCCTTGAACCTAGGTAGGTCCCCTTGGGTTAAGAGGTGGCCTTGGGTGTGGCCCACTCCTGCTCTGCCTACCCACTGGGTCAGGCTCCAGCTTGGAAATTTGTGGATGGGTTGCAGGACTAACGCTGGGCTCTTGGGACCAGCTTACCATTTCCAATTCCGAAATAGCCCCAGACTCCTTGCCTCCTCTTGGGGCGGGGGTGGGGAGAGGGCACACTCACCTCTGCTCTGGTTCCTTGCATCATATCTCTGCCGTGTGTTTTTGTTTTTGTTTTAGCTTTGGTCAACAAAAGAAAAAAAAAACCTTCTTCCCTCCCTAAAACCTCCCAGGTATCTCACAGGGGGACCTGCTCTTCCTGGGCTAGTTTTTTGGAGCTGTAGGAGAGGTGGTGAGGGGGTCAAAGGCAGGAATGACAGAGGACCAGGCATTTGTGGAGGAGGCCTGGCCAACTTGGTTTGCCAAGAAGCACGTAGGGTGGTGAGCACTGCACTTGCGTGGGTTCCAGGCTTGGCCTTGCCCTTTACCCTATGGTGTGACCTCAGGTAAGCTCCTCACTCCCTAGTCTCAGTTTGCTCAGCTGTACATTGGGGCCATTGGGCCACCGATCTCAGGGGCCCCTTGATGCTTATGTGTTCCAGGTGGAGGGTACCAGCTCCTAGGCCTTGAGGGGTTGTACAGAGAGCTGGGGCTTCTGGCCTGCAGCATCTTAGCTTCTCATCATTGTCTCAGAGCCAAACTACAGCCTGGGACAAGGCCATGCAGAGGGAGGGGGGTTGGTGTACTGCCCCCTACCCTGGCAGCCCGGTCCCAGAATATGAAAACTTGGGGACTAGAGTGAGGGTACACTTAACTCATGACAATCCAAGGCCCAGAGAAGGCGACTGATTCACCAGAGATCACACAGCTTTTACATCCTCCAGGGTCCCTGACAAAGGATCCCAGGGCTGGTGCGTTTTCTGACCGTAGGCTTTGGGGTGACAAGTCAGTGTACTGAACATGTAGTAAGAGCCTACTGCATGCCAGTGCAGCTGCTACAAAGTGAAGAAAGCCAGGACCTTCCCCTTTAGGAGCTGATAGTCTAGGAGGAGAGGTAGATAACAAGCAAAGAATGGTGAATGATTTTGCTGAGTGCTGTGGAGATGTGGGCAAGCCTTAGCACCAGCACAGAAACAAGAGCAGGGGACTCTGTTGGGGTGGGAATGAGGTGTTCAGGGAAAGCTTCAAGGAGAAAGTGATTCTGAGTTGGGTTTTGTAGGATGACTAGGAGTTCACCAGGAGGACAACAGGATATAGATGGCCTGTCGGATAGAAGGAATGAATAGCTTGTACAGAAGCAGAGAGGTATGCAAATAGCACTGTGTGTTGTGAGTTTATTTGTGGCTAGAAGGTTAATACATGAGAGATGGAGAATAGGGTAAGATGAATCCAGAGATGTTGTCCTAAATCTGGAGGAATGGACTGGAACCGAGAGGTAGTGGGTACTGGGCCCAGAGGACCTCTGGGATATACTTGGTACTGAAGGGGCTCTGAACCTTGCCTAGCATCCAGCACAGGGCCTAGCCAATAGCCGGAGGTCATCGTGGGAGAAATAAATGAATGAATGGATTTTTGCCTGGGACAAAGAGATCTAGAAAACAGAGAGAACACATAAAAATAAAGACAGGTCATAACACATTTAATAATCAGATTTCTGAATCCTCCCAAGAACTCTATGAAGGAGAAGGAACTGTGGCTCAGAGAGTTTAAGTAACTTCCTGAGGTCTCCCAGCTAGAAAGCGGTGAAACTGGGATCAGACCCAGGCAGTCTGGCCCCTGTTGGGTTCCCCAGGGTCTGACGAGGTACCCTCTCTGCCCCCTGGAAGATACAGTACTCCAGTGATTCTTGGTCTTCTTTTGTGGGAGCTTTTGTGTTCCTGGGTACCCGAGATTCGGCATGAACAACTGTCACCGGGTCCTAGAGAGACTCTGCTCGTCGGATGGTTGCTGGATGAATACATGAGTAAATCAGTGAGATGGTGGGTGGGTGGATGGGCTTCTGAGTGGAGGCTGCTGGGCTGAGGGGGAGCCCTGTGCCCATCCAGGGCTGTGTGCCTCTGAGCTGGAGGCAGATGGCCCCTACCCCTCACTCTGCCTCGGGTGGCCTGCATCACTGGGGGAACCGGCAGGTTTTCTGAGGAGACCTGAAATTCCAGAAAATGCACTTGGTTGCATCCAGCCTAATCACAACCATCTGTCTGCCGGGCCCCATGGCTCGCCCTCCTCCTGTCCCCACTGGCACGCTTTCCCCGGGTGTCTGTAACAATTGGGAGCTGCGCTCGAAAGTTTCCTTGTCAGGGTAGAGCACCTGTTGCCAAGAGCTCCTCCTTTGATGCAGAAAATATATCCCGAAGGTACTTTGTCAGATGTTTTTATATTAAACATTCTCCCTCCGTGGCCCTTGGCTGCCAAGGGAAGCGGAGATGCATCGCTTTTCCAGTTGTCCTTTGTGGAAAGAATTCCTGGTGTTCACGGGCCCTTCCCCTATGCCCTCCCCTCCTCCCTCCACCCCCCCTCCCCCAGTCAGGGCCTGGCACCCCCAGCCTGAGAGGGTAAGGCCTGGGAGGCTGGCACCTCTGCAAAGCAGGTCCGCCCTGGCCCGAGGGAGGGACGCTACCCTCACCCCGTGGTGGAAGTCTCTGGAAAAACAGAGGTCTCATGTCTGGAGCAGACATCAAAGGCACTGTCCCAGACTGCAAGGTGAATCATCGCCGAGGCTTTAATTGATCTTTAAAAGGAGAGGGGGAAACTCAGAGATAGGAGCCTGGAAGCCGTTTTAATCAGAGTCGTCCAGGGTAGCGCCAGCTCTGGACAGAGCAGGGAGGAGCTGGGCTGCCAGGCCTTCTGTGCCAGGTGGGGGGAGAAGGTGGAGAGGTGGGCTCCCGTCACACAGTCACACAGCCTGAAATCGGGAAGGGAAGGGGCAGAGCCGGGAGCTGCATGGCTCCTGAGCAGCCCGGGGAAGCAGCGAAGTTGGGGGAGGAGGCTTTGCTGGGGCAGACGTGGTGAGTGGGGTGTGTTGGGAGAGAGATGGGGGCAGAGTGCAGCTTCTCTGGCTCCAGCTCCAGCCTCTTGGGGTGAAATGGGGCACCCAGCAGCCTGTTCATGTCAGGGTGTGTGTGCCCAGCAAGTCCCAGACTCTGCCCACCCCCCCCCCCCCCCCCCTTCACCCCCCCCCT
>NW_020185332.1:424805-469785 GCF_003031525.2 Neophocaena asiaeorientalis asiaeorientalis | reverse complement strand
CCCCCCCCACATTCTTCCCACATTCCCCAGCCCTCCTGTCCACCGCCTTACGTCCGGCACTGAGGGGACACGCTCCCCAGCCCCTTGTTAGGTCCCAGCCTTCCGCTCAGCAGCTGTGTGGTCTTCCGCAAACTGCACATCTGCTCTGGTCAAGTTTTGCCCTGCTGAGTCGAGGGATGTGCAGGGTCACTCCCAGAGCTACCCGCAGGGTTACAGCAAAAGGCGACGGTGTTTCCAAGACAAGGCTGCTCTCAGAGGGCACACGTTGGGAATGGGGTTTGGCGGGCTTGGCTGTGAGGGCAGGGCCTGGGTCATCCCCACCTAGCACCCAGCTCAGGGCCTGGCATGCGGTAGATGCTGGGATTGTTTTGTGATTCACAGAAGGCCCGCCACCCCACAAAGAGTTTAAAACAAAATGGAACAGATTTCACAGAGTGGCTCTGGCTTCTCCACATCCCCGGACCCTCAGCTCCCGTTGTCTGTCTCGAGCCCAAGGAGACCCTATTTGGTTCGGGGAGAGCCTTGTTTCTGGGCCCTCTGCTGCTGTTTGACCTGGGAGAGGAGCCGAGGAGGGCAGGAGAGGGTCCAGGTGCTTGGGGAGACAGACCCCGTCTCCTCCAACCTGGCTGCCCAGCTGTGTCTTAGCTCCCTGCCCTCTTCCCTCTCAGGGCAAAGCCAGACAGAGCCCTGGGGGCTTCCTCTGAGTTGAAAGTTAGTGACACAGCTGGCCCGGGGGCCCAGGAGACCCGGGTCCCAGTCCTGGCTCAGTCCCACATCTCTTGGTGGTCTCAACCTGCTTCCACTCGGCTTCTTTATCTGTAAAATGGGTCGGTTGGTCTCACTCATTGGTTCTCAACCCTCTTTGCACGTTAGAATCCCCTGAAGAGTTTTTACAAAGCTCAGGCCCCACTCTAGAAATGGTTGGGGGGAGACTGGGCATCAGGGTTTTAAAAATTCCCCAGGTGATTCTAATGTGCAACCAGGGCTAAGAGCCGCAGATCCAAATGGACCTAGAAGGGATCTAGAGCATCTGGGCCATCTTCCCCTCAAGACAGGAGCCTTAGCTTGGTCACTTCTGGGATGGGCGTGTGGCATCTTAAAGCGGTTGGCTGCCCGGCTCTAGTCCCATCAGTTACCACTCGTGTTCTGGGGGTTAGTGGTGGGAGAGCACCAGTGAGGTCACGTCTGACCCTCCCTCTGAAAGTCACCAGGTGCCTACTCAGCACAGCCTGGTGAAGTGGGAGTTGTGACCTCCAGTTTTCCGGGAAGAAAACTGAGTCTGGGAGGTGGTTAAAGTGATGCTCAGAGACACTCAGCTAAAGGCAAGCATCTGACCAGTGCCTCCATGAGAAGACTGCCGTTTTCATCTTGTGCAGGAAAGTGGGCTCTCTGTGGTTGCTCAGGAAAGCGGGGGACAGCCCCACCTGAGCCCTGAGGCCCTCTCCTTGCCCAGATGCCTCCCTTGGGTCTGAACAGCTTTACTAAAAAAATAAAATAAGCCACTTAGCCCCGCCCAGATCTGCTTCTAGACCTTGGAGTAGGATGTGGAGTGAGGAATATGAATGACAAGGGATGCTCGTGAACTCAAGAGGGCAAGGGTGAAAAGCCCAGGCCTTGGAGCCAGACAGACCTGTGATTTCAATCACTTAGCCTCAGGCTTCCCGGTGGCTCAGTGATTAAGAATCCACCTGCCAATGCAGGGAACACAGGTTCGAGCCCTGGTCCGGGGAGATCCCACATGCCGCGGAGCAACTAAGCCCGTGCGCCACAACTACTGAGCCTGCGTGCCTAGAGCCCGCAAGCCACAACTACTGACCCGTGTGCCACAGCTACTGAGCCCGCACGCCACAGCTACTGAAGACCGCACGCCTAGAATCTGTGCTCCACAGCAAGAGAAGCCACCACAATGAGAAGCCCGCACACCGCAACGAAGAGTAGCCCCCGCTCACCGCAGCTAGAGAAAGCCTGCACACAGCAACGAAGACCCAGCACAGTCAAAAATAAATAAATTAATTTAAAAAAATTTCACTCAGCCTCCCTTTTGCAGCCTTGCCTCACTCCACTTCTGGCAAGTGGGCTGGGCAGCACCTCATGGATGCCACGGAGATCCCATATGTACCATAGGTAGCAAGGTAGCTGAGGAATATTTAATTTTCTGTAAGTGGTAATTAAGTGAATTGGTAACCACGTATTAGCATGAGGGATAGGATTGTGTGAAGTGGATACCCAAGGAAGGTCCTTCCCAAGAAACTTAGAATCTAACTGGGAAGATTGGGGAAAAAACCACTTCCTAGAGAGGCAGGGAAAATGCTGTTTCCTAAGTGCATAGTGTGGGGCTGGGAGACAGCCGCTTTCCGGGGTGGCTGCAGGGCATGCTGGGAGAGGGGCTGGGTCAGGAGGCAGGGGGTGTGTCACCAGGAGGGGGAAAGGGCACCCCAGAGCCAGGGACATGCTGGGCAAGGGCAAGGCCATGTGATGATGCTTGCTCTGGGAAGGGGAGCAATCCTGGCAGGGCAGTAAGAAGTGAGGCCCAAGGGGAAGGCCTTGAATACCACTTCAAGGAAGGCTACACTTTTCTCTATGGTGGGCCATGGCTGTACATCCCAGAAATACTTTTGATTGCTAGGTGCTTTAGAGAATAGGTTTGCATGGCTCTATCTTGACTTGGAACACTGTCGACTAGTTTTCCTCTTTCTAGAGTTGGTATAAACAGAAGCATACACTGAGGGCTCTTCCTTTTTCTGTTTTCTTTTTTTATTGAGATATAATTGGCATATAGCATAGTATTAGTTTTAGGGGTACAAGGTAATGATTTGATACATATGTGTGTATATATTGTGAAATGATTACCATCTAAATTTAGTTACCATCCATCCCCTCACATAGTGACAAATGTTTTTTTTCTTGTGATCAGAACTTCTAAGATTACTCTTAGGAACTTGCAAATATGTAATACTATAATGTTAACTACAGTCACCAGGCTGTACATTACATCTCCAGGCCTTGCTTATCTTATTGCTGGGAGTCTGGACCTTTTGACCCCCTTCATCCACTCTTTCCCACCCCCACCTTTGGCAACCACCAATCCTGTGGGCTCTTCTTCAACATAGCAGATGTTTGTGAGGCTCACCCGTACTATCGTGAACATCTGTGATCACGCATTCATTGCCGGGTAATACTGTATGGGCACAGCCATGGTTCTCCTAGGCTAATGTATCCATTTTACTCCTGACGGGCACTTGGGCAGTTCCCAGTTTCTGGCTCCTACTGGTGATGTTACTAATAAATATTCTTGGACAAGCCTTTCTGTGGACATAAGGAGATGCTTCTCTTGGGTAATACACCTGGAAGTGGCATTGCTGGGCTCTCCATCAAACATGTGGTCAGCTTTATTCCATGCTTTACCAGACTGTTGTCCAAGACCATGACAGTCAGAAACACTTTTAAGGTTTTGGTTCATCCCACCCATTTTACAGATGAGACCAGAGAGGGACAGTGCCGGTCCTGGGCCCCACAGCTCCCAGGTGGCAGAGCCCGGTCCAGACCTGGGGTCTTCCCACTCCGTGCCCAGGCCTCTGCCCACATGGAGGTGGTGCTCAGCCCACCACTCAGACATCTGACCTCAGGTCCCATTCCCC
Source organism: Neophocaena asiaeorientalis asiaeorientalis (assembly GCF_003031525.2). Classification (NCBI taxonomy): domain Eukaryota; kingdom Metazoa; phylum Chordata; class Mammalia; order Artiodactyla; family Phocoenidae; genus Neophocaena; species Neophocaena asiaeorientalis. The sequence continues at coordinate 466,147 of NW_020185332.1, read as the reverse complement.
ACCTCCCCGCTACCCCCCAGGCAGGATTCTAGGTCCATATCCTTTCTGAAGACCCTGGGCACTGCACTCTGGGAAAACAAAAAGGAGAAAAGAGTGAAAGGAAACCAAACATTGGAAAAGAAGTGTGTTTCCAATAAACTGGGCCTTTCACCAGTAGCCAAAACATTACATTCCTGTACCCCGGGAGCAGCCGGTCGGGTCTGCCTCTCCGGGCTGTAAATCTTGTGGGTGCTGTGTTGGGACTTTCGCCTCGTCCGGGGGCACACAGATGGGCAGTGTCCTTGGGGGCTTTGGATCCCTGGGCTGGAGGGTTGGGGGGACATGTCACTTTTACAGTGGGCTGGCTTGGCCACTGCAGGGCCCCTGACAACCGGGCAGCTGGGCCTTTCTGAGGGAGCAGTGTGTGAGTTACTGTAAGAGATTTTCCTCCCCTACCCGCCCCCTCCCTTACTTGGGTGCTTTGATGGGTTGGAGGTGTTTATAGGCTTGATTCATGACCGAGTTACCAGGGTTTTCCACGGAAATAACTTATTAAAGGGGCCATGCACACAGCGACATTGAAGTCTGGAGAGGGGGCGCATCAAAGGCGCCCGTGGCCCGGAGCTCCAGACACGAGCGGGCAAGGAGGGGCAGGGAGGGAGCGGACCTGGGCTGCGGGAAAAACACTTGGGCTAAAGCAAACACTCCCCAGACAAACCCAAATTCAGGTCCCTGGAAAAAAGTGGGGAGAAAGTGAAAGCCCCACATCCCAGAGCAGCCCTTCATCGGACCCTTTGGCCCAGATGTGGGGACACATGTGGGTGCCCGGCATGATACCCGGACTTTCTGCTGTCATGCCTGTACCTCCCCTTGGCCCAGGGCTGGTCCTTGGGAGGAAATGCCTTTTGCCAGGGATGGGTGGGGGAGAAGTTAGGGGTAGAAGGATTTTCTGGTTCTTCCCTTTCCCGATGGCGATGGTGCCTCTCCTTTGATTTAATTATATCTAGTTTGTCTTTGTCAGTAAAATCCTTCCTTTTCCAGGAAGCCTTCAGGGATTACGTAGTCCAGAGTGGCTTCTCTCTTTTCTGAACTTTCAGTAGTTTTCATCTGTACACCACTCTCTTGGCTGTGGGTTGATTTTGCACGGAGTCTGCCTGCTGTCCCCAGCCAGACTGTGAATGCCTTCTGGGCAGGGCCTGGGCCTGCCTCTGCCCCTTAGGGAAACTGGTGGTCCTGGTGCCTGGCATCGCACACCTCATGCAGGAGGACGTGGATTGAAGTCATTCCCTGCAACTCAGTCCTTGCTCTTCGACAATAATAATAACAATAACAGTAGGAGAAGTAATAATAATGGCTAAAATTTGAGTACTGCAAAACGTGTGTTTTTATTCCTCAAGCTCATTCAGTCCCAATAAGGTAGGTTCTATTATCACTTGCCCTCATTTTTCAGATGAGAAAACTGAGGCTCAGATGGGAGAAGCAATTTGTCCAGGGGCAACAAGCTAATAAATGGCAGAGCTGAGGTCTGAACACACATCCACCTGACTGCAGAGCTTCTGTCCTTGGACAAGTTAATTTACCTCTCTGGGCCAGAGTTACCCTCACATTTATCTGACTGGTTGGAGAAACAAGACGAACCCTCGTGAGACTACACGCGGTTTGTTTGGTTTGGTTTTTTAAGATACCGTCTGCATACAGTAAAACTGTTTGAAAGCGGACTGTCCTGTGAATTTTGACAGTTATGTAACATTATTACATAATCAAGATACAGAACATTTCCATCACCCCTCAAAAGTTCCTTGGTGCCCCTTATGGTCAGCCCTTACCCCATTACCCAGCTGCTGGCAACCACCCATGTGTTTTCTCTCTAGTTTTGCCTTTTCCAGAACATCCTACGGATGTAATCATGTAGCAAGTAGCCTTTTGTACCTTTTTCTTTAACCCAGAATAATGCTTTGAGATTCATTCATGGTGTCGCGTGGGTGGACATTTGGGTTATTTCCAGTGTTTTTGGCTGTAAACGTTTGTGTTCAGGTTTTTGTGTGAACATAAGTTTTCAATTCACTTGAGTAAATACAGGAGTGGGATTATTGGGTGTAGGGCTGAAGGTATGTTTAACTTTATAAAAAATTGCCAAACTGTTTTCCAAAGTTTGTACCGTTTAGCCATCTCACCAGCAGCGTGTGAGAGTTCCAGTCACTCCACATCCTCACCAGCCCTTGGTATGGTCAATTTGCTTTTGAGTTATTCTAATAGATGTGTAGTGGTATCTCATTGTGTTTTTTTTTTTTTTAAATAGATTTATTTATTTATTTTTGGCTGCTTTGGGTCTTAGTTGCTGCACGCAGGCTTTCTCTAGTTGCGGCGAGCAGGGGCTACTCTTTGTTTTGGTGCGCGGGCTTCTCATCGGGGTGGCTTTTCTTGTCGCGGAGCACGGGCTCTAGGCGCGCGGGCTTCAGTAGTTGTGGCATGTGGGTTCAGTAGTTGTGGCTCGCGGGCTCTAGAGCACAGGCTCAGTAGTTGTGGCACGTGGACTTCAGTAGCTGTGGCGCACAGGCTCCGCAGCATGTGGGATCTTCCCAGACCAGGGCTCGAACCTGTGTCCCCTGCATTGGCAGGCGGATTCTTAACCACTGCGCCCCTAGGGAAGCCCTCTCATTGTGGTTTTAATTCACATTTTCCTAATGACTAGTGATGTTGAACTTCTTTTCATGTGCTTATTTGCCATCTGTATCTGTGGTGAAGTATCTGTTCAGATCTTTGCACAGTTTTTATATTGGGTTGATTGCTTTTATATTGAGTTTTGAGAGTTCTTTATATATTGGTTATAAGTCCTTTAAAAGATATGTGTTTTGTAAATGTTTTCTCCCAGTCTGTGGCGTGTCTTTTCCTTTTCATAATGGAGTCTTTTGAAGAACAGAAGTTTTTATTTTTGCTGAAGTCCAGTCGGTCATTTGTTTCTTTTCATGTTTTTGTGCCATATGAAGAACCTGCCAGACCTAAGGTAACAAAGATTTTCTCCTATGTTTTCTTCTAAAAGTTTTATAGTTTTTGGTTTTACATTTAGGTTTATAGTCCATGTTGAGTTGATTTTTTGTTCAAGGTGTGGGATAAGGGCCTAGTTTCTTTTTTCTTTCCTTTTTTTTTTTCACCTGTGGAGGTACAGTTGTTCTAGTCACATTTGTTGAAAAGACTACCCTTTCTCTTTACCCAAATTATGTTGGCCCCTTTGTCAAAAACCAGTCGATCATTTATGTGTGTTCTCTTTCTGGACCCTGTTCTGTTTCATTGTCTGTCCCTTTACCAATACTGCACCGTCTTAACTATTGTAGCTTCATAGTAAGTTTTGAAATTGGGTAGCATGAGTCCTCCAGCTTCATTCTTTTTTTAGAGTTGTTTTGGCTGTTCCAAGCATTTGCATTTCCATATTAATTTTAGAATCAGCTGTTGATTTCTACAAAATCCTGCTGGGATTTTGTTTGGGATTGCATCAGATCTATAGATCAGTTTGGGCAGAATTGACATCTTGAAAATATTGTCTTCCAGTCAATGAATAGGGTGTGTCTCTCCATGTATTTGGGTATTTGATTTGTCTCACTGGTGTTCCGTAGTTTTCGGAATACGGATCATGCACGTGATTGTTAAATTTATACCAACGTAGTTCACGTTTCTTGGTACTGTTATAAATTGTAAAACATTTTCCGGTTATTCACTACTAGTATCTAGAAATACAATGGACTCTTATATATTGACCTGGTATGCCTAGGATTTGAATGGCTTTGGTGCTTGGTGCTGGGTGCCATGTCTCAGAGGAAGAGTTGCAAAGGGGAGAAGTTTTTTCTCCTGGATTCTCAGCAACATCACCTCTGCCCCCATGACATTCCCTGAGGTAGTCAAGTGTGAATTTATCCTACCAAGACAGATGTGACATTTTGGGCGAGTTGCCTCAGACTTCGGGTGTCAGCTTCCTGTCTGTAAAATGGAAGGCAGTGGAGACAGCTGGATCGGATGACCTGGTGAGATCCTTTCCAGCCCTGAGCCTGCTGTTCACAGAAACCACAGGGTGGGAGCTTGGCAAGAGAGCTGAGTCCTTACCTCAGGGAACCCTCTCCTGATTTCGCAGAACGGAGAGGGCAGGGGACTTGCCTGGGGTTGCCCGATAGCTGATGAGAGGACAGGTCTCCTCTTCCCAGACCCAGGCCCTCACCCCTGATTTGGACAGGGAAAGACAGCCCAGTGTGGGGACGGGAAGGTGACTCCACCTTCGGGAAGGAGGGAGAGGCTGGCGAGGCAGCTATCAGTGCCAGCCGCCAAGAGGCCGCTGAGAGCTGTGACCCTCAGAAGGGGCCAGTTCACGTTTGGCTGTTTTCAACGTTTAAAAGCACGGTGCTTGGAAATGCGGGTTTTGGCTGACCTCGCCCTGAGTGCAATTTAAAGGCCTTTGTAACTCTTTGGTTTGGAACCGGGTCCGGGCATGGCGAAGGGAAAACACTGGAGCCCGTGAGTACTCGTTCCAGTTGCCCTGCCTCTGGGAGAGGAAAGCAGCCTCCTTCCCTTCGTCACTGCACACAGCCCAGGAACCTAAAGGGTACAAGCAGGGAGGAGAGGACAATGGAGGGGAAGAGCATCCTCGGCCATAGAGGCCCTAGCCTGGCCTGGATGTAACAGTGCTAAGAGCAGCTCAGCACCTTATCCCCATCAGCTTTGATTTTCCCGGCACCTCCCTTGAGTCCTCGTCCCTTTTTTTTTTTTTTTTAATTAATCAATTTATTTATTTATTTATTTATGGCTGTGTTGGGTCTTCGTTTCTGTGCGAGGGCTTTCTCTAGTTGCGGCAAGCGGGGGCCACTCTTCATCGCGGTGCGCGGGCCTCTCACTATCACGGCCTCTCTTGTTGCGGAGCACAGGCTCCAGACGTGCAGGCTCAGTAACTGTGGCTCACGGGCCTAGTTGCTCCGCAGCATGTGGGATCTTCCCAGGCTAGGGCTCGAACCCGTGTTCCCTGCATCGGCAGGCAGGTTCTCAACCACTGCACCACCAGGGAAGCCCCTCGTCCCATTTTTACAGATGAAGAAACTGAGGCTCAGAGAGGTTTCAGAACTTACCTGCCAGGGTCACACAGGGAGCGAGTGAAGGGGCTGTGACTTGAACCCAAGTTTTCTCTGAACTCAGAAGCTGGGGTGAGGCAAGGGGCTGCTCATGGGCGTAAGGTTTCCGTTGGGGTGATGGAGAAGGTCTAGAGCTAGACAGTGGCGTGGCTGCCCAGCATGGTGGGTGTTCTTAATGCCACTGAATTGTATGTTTAAAAATGGTTAAAATGGTTAATTTCTATTATGTGTATTTTACCACAGTTAAAATAAACCCTGGTGTGCCTTTCCCCCCATCCATGCTGCCTCCTGCATAGCAGACTCCTTGGCATGGCAGAGGGTGGACCCTTGCTGCTGTGCCTCCCGGTTGGTGGGACCGCCCAGGGTCCAGGTAGAAGGGCAGGTAGGGGCTTTGGCCAGCAGATAGCCATGGCTGGGTTGGCCTTTCCATTGCCACCCCCTTCTTTAAGAATAGAGAGATGCTTAAACCCTGGCAGCATCCCCAAGAGGATGCTGGGACACTGTCCCAGAGCTCTTGAACCACACAAAAGAGGTGGGACCTGGGGTGACCGTGGTCTGCCGGCCACCAAATCCACGCCATAGTCTAGGGCTGGGCTGGAGCCAGAAATGGCCTGGTGCCCGCCTGGTTGGCCTCTGGTCTCTGTCCCTTGGCACTGTCCCCCACAGGGGCCTTCCCCTTTGGGAGGGAAATCGGAGAAGGAAAGTCAGAACCTTAACTGCTCACATTTTTTTAGAGATGCATAATGAAGGATGCAGGGGGAAACGATAGGAGGTACTTTAGCCAAAACAAACAAGCAAATAAGTAAAAGGGGCTAAATGTAGCAACTTAATAATTGTTGAATCTGAGTGAGAGTTAGCTTAGGTTGGGGGGCTCTGAGAAACAGAGCCTGAGATGGGGATTTGGACACATGCAGCTTATTGGGGGGCTTCTTCTCGGGAGAAGGGAGTGAGGGAAGCAAAATGGGGCAGCAAGGATGTGGGCTTAGCTGGAGTCCAGCCTCAGCCTGGTCCACGGGGAGCTCTGGAGCGGGAACTGCACCCCAGAGTTGGTCACACCTTGAGGCAAGGGATCAGCCTTTTGTTTCCGTGTCAGTTACTCATTGGCTGTGGGTAGGTGTGCGTGCGCACACACGCACACACACACGCACGCACGCATGCACGCACACACACTGGGAGGGGGGACTATAATCGCCTGACCAGGACAGTTCTCCCAGTAAGGGGCACCTGCGAACCATTAGCAGCCCAAACCCTCCCAGTAGCTGGGGACAAAGGGGACCTGGGAGGGGCATGTAACATCATCCACTCCGTGGGTATATAGGAGTTTATTGTTACTCTTCTACTTTTGTTGTACGCTTGAAATTTTTCATAATGGGAAAAGAATCTCTGCTGAGACAGGGTTCTGTGAAGAAAGGAAGAAAAGGGTAACTTTCACCCAGCGAGTGCTGGGTTCATGCTCAGCGTATCACCGTTTTCTTTCACCTGGGTTATTTCCCTGGTGCAGACGGAGGAGTTGATTTGGGACATACTTAAACTAAAAGTTATTCGTGGTTTATCTGAAATTCAGATTTTAAGTGGGCACCTTGTACTGTTATTTTACCTGACAACCCTACCTAGGCACATATCTTGTAAGTGGTGGAGCTAAGATTCATACTCAAGTGGAGCAGACGCCAAAACTTACATTTTTCATCCCGGACGGGTACAACACTAACAAAAGGTTTTTGGAGGCAGTATCTTGCTAGGGCCTCAAAAAGGTCTTGCCTGACGGCAGAGCCCAGTTACAATCAATCAGGGCAGCTTTGAAAAATATAGATGCCTGGGCCGCACCGCTTTCATTATTCACGAATGCGGAAAGGAATACACGAGACCAAGAGGGAACCTTGGTCTGGTACCTGGAAAGTACCCAGGGTGCCTGCCCTGGCTGGGGCCCAGGAATGTGCTGGGGTGAGGCAGGGAGTCTGGGCCCCCATTCATCACCTCCCCAATTCAGCATCCTCCCACAGCTCCCTGCCACCTGCAGGCGGAAGTTCAGCCTGGCACACAGGCCCTACCCCAAACTACCAGCACGCCAGGCTCTTTCACAGCCCCCAAGCCTTCACTACTTCCTCCACTTGGAATGCACTGCCAGGCTGTTTCTGTCCACCTGGCCAACTCCTCTGATTCCTTGCAAAGGTCCAACTCATGTCACTTCCTCTCTGGAGCCTGCCTTGGCCACCATGGCAGAACTGGTCATCCCATCCTTCATCGACTCATGGCACAGACTCAGTGATAGCAGTTCACGTCTTAGCAGGGATGAATGAGGGGTCTTCTGGTCCCTCTCACTGCTAGCTCGGTACTTCTCCGTGTCCGAGGGTAGTGCCTGGTATGGGGAGGAACTTGGTAAATGCGTATTGAATTGAAGGGAGAAGGAAGGATTTTGTAGAGGGAGTGGGGTTCCAACTTTCTTCCTTACCCCGTTGTCCCCTTGGAGGGTCCCCCTTTCCTGCCCTTCCTCTTGGCTGGTACCTAAGTTCGTTCGCCTGGAGCCTGGGCCCCACGTAGCCCAAAGGTAAACAGGTTTAAATGACCTGAAGGAGGAAAAAAAAAAAAAATGCAAGCGAGCCAGGAAGTTACGCAGTGCCAGCTCTGGACCTGGGTAGGTGGAAAAAGGCCCCTATGGCAAACCTGGAGCCTTGGAGCCAGGCCCCAGCCAGCCTGGGCTGAGCCTTGGCTTCCCAGAACTCCACTCTGGATAAACACGGAAGTGGGGAGCGCAGCCTCCCCACTTTTGAGATGGGCCGTGGCCCGAAGGGGGCTAAGGAGCTGGGGAGGGGGAGGGGGAGCCAGGACCCCACTTAGGAGAGGGAGCCCTAAGGCACTTGCTCCTTTGGCATTAAAAGAATGGCTTAAAAAAAGAAATTGTTGCAAAATACACAGAATAGAAAAATTTAACCATTTTTAAGTGTCCCATTCAATGGCATCAAATACATTCACATTGTTATGCTACCATCTCCATCCCTTTGTCTCGCAAAAGGAGAATGGCTTTTTAAAGCCTTGTGTTAAATTCTGTTGAAAATACACACTGAGAGGCTATTTTCACATCACTGGCTGGGGACACATAAATAAAACAGCCACTGGCCCTTAGGGAGCTCTCTTTCTTGTGGGACAGATAGGACCAAGGGTCCAAGGGAGGTGGGCAAAAGAGAGTGGTGAGGGCACGGATGAACGTGTGTGGCAGGGCGGACATTGCTGGTCTCAGGCTCCGAATGGTTCACTGGGTGATGGTGCATACGGACCACTCATAAATATATCTGTTCATGTCATCCCCATGAAAATTGGGGGTGGCGGTGCATGAAAACGAGCCTCACGATAATCCAGGAAGTTCAGAAATAGAAAAAAAAAAATCACCCTCACACAATTGCCATGCTCCATTTCCCCTCTGTCCTTCAGTGTCTTGTCTCCCGGGTATATTTTCACGCCGTCTCGATGCAGTGGCAAAGAAGAGAACATTTTCCTTTCTGCCCTTCTTACCTAATGTCATCTTAGAACCACTTTTCCAGTGTTGCACAGCCCTGCCCCCCGCCCAAGGCTTCCAAATGTTTGTGAACAACCCTGCTTTCTCCAGGGAGCAGTTCTGCCATTTTCCCCTCCAGGGGGTAGGGTGGGGTGAGGGTGCTGGCTCCATTTGGGACCAGAGAACAGGTTCAGGTGGAGGGGCTGAAATGTAGAAGGAGTAGCCCAGGCACTTCGGCAGCTTGTGGGGCACCCACTTTTTTGACGAAGCTCGTGGACGGTGCACGCCGGGACTATCGATGCAGCACCTTTGAGTCCATGCATTGCACTTGCAGGCATCTCTCTCTTGGTCCTGTATCACCTGTGGGGGGAGCCAAGGCCCTCGCCTAGCCGCAGACAGAACCCAGGTGTGGATTGCTCAACCCGGCAGCCTTTCGGACACTAGAGGTGGCCGGGGAACGTGCGGCATTATGTGTCCATCTTCCCAGGACGCGGATCCTCACTCCCAGGGCTTCCAGCAGGAGAGAGCCTCAGCCAGGCCTGTCTGTCTCCCAGAGCAGCTCCCTCATCCTCTGCACAGAGGGATGGGGGGACAGGAGGTTGGGGGTCAGCAGTGGTGGTGTTTGGGTTCACTTAAAACACACCCATTTGCTTTTGTTTTTCAAAGAAGCATATGGCTCATTAATGGAAAATGTGGAAAGCATAGAAAAGCGCAAAGAGGTAACCCTCCCCCGCCAGAGATAACCACTGGGAACATTTTGGCTTATTCTGTTTAAATTGTTTTTCTGTTAAAAAAATACAACTTTGTATCCTGCCTTTCCCCCCTCAGCATTAGTAAATATTTCCCTGCCTAGTTAACACTTTTCGTAAACATTGTTTTTGATGGCTGCCTTCTCTTCCAGCCTATGGATCTCCCAGGGCTGATTCACTCGATTTTAAGCGGGACACCTGGCCTCCCAGGTGGGAAGATGAACCCCATGCGTGTGGAGGGCTCTTGCTTCTTACCCACCGCTTCTCTGGGTTGTGTTGCTCCCTGCTTGAGCCTGGCCCAGGGAGGTGGACACTCTGAGTGGGTGGTGCTGACCACCCCCTTCTTTGAGCTTCGGCAGCCCTGAGCACAAATAGTGTGGCTCTCCCAGGTCACCTTCTTGGAAGCCTTCTCAGGCCACCCCAGCTTGGGGTGGCCAATGGGTGTTTGCCCTCCTCTGTCAACTCCCAGGAAGTAGGATACTTTGCACATCCTGCCTGGATTGTGTGTGCTTACAGGGTGGCCATCGCCCCTGCCACGTCTGCCCTCTTTTTTTTTTTTTTTGGATGCACCGTGCAGCATATGGGATCTTAGTTCCCTGACCAGGGATTGAACCTGTGCCCCCTGCAGTGGAAGCACAGAGTTTTAACCACTGGACCACCAGGGAAGTCCCTTGGTCTCTTTTCTTGCTTGCTTTGCAAAGTACTGGCTTTAGAGGAGGCCTTAGTATTCACTAGCTGTGTACTTTGGGGCAAGTTTTTTAACCTCTCTGAGTCTTGGTTTCTTCATCTGTAAACGCGAGTGGTAATAAGGTCCTGTTTGCCTTGTTGTTGTGTAAATGAAAAGAGATCACGTACACCAGGTGCCTGGTATTGTCCGGGGGCCTGCTGGGTGCTTGATAAGTGGTGGGGTTGTTTTGAGTGGACACCTTGAGGTTGTACTGTCCTGCCGTCTCCCCACTAACCCGCAGGAGTGAGCAGCCCAGTGGGGAATGGTTGACCTCGACTGTGGTTGACTCAGCTACAGTTGAATGAACTACCTTTGTTCCCTTTTCTTCTGCCCACACTTTGGTTGGGGAAACTGAGGCCACCCTGAAATTCCGCCTACACTCCATGACTCTTGGCAGATCCCCTGAGGGTGGCTTAGGAAACGTCTTTGAAGATTCAGGAACACACTGGATACATCCGTTGGTGAGCCAGGGAAATTAGCAGTAACAAGCTCATTTTGATAGCAATGAGCTGAGTCTCCCTCCAGCTGCCAGACATTTACAAGGCTGGCTGGGTGCCGGCGGCCAGAGGCCTCCAATGGCCCTCACCCCTCGCTCTGTCTTCCGGCTGGAAAGAATTCATATTTAAAAAATAACAAAAATTAAAAAAAAAGATCTCCATCTCCTCTGGCCTTCTGGTTCCTTTGGGTCCAGGTGGGGAGATGGTGGATGCCTTTGCCCTGTGAACTCTGTATGGGACAGTCAGACAGGAAAGGATCCTGCCCAGGGTCCTCTGCAGCCCCAATGTCTGTGGTCTCAGCGCCCCACGGGGTGTCCAGCCAGCCCTTTGGGCAGTAATTGGTAGTCCCAAGATTGGGACTCGGCCACGACGCTCTTGCTGGTTGACCCTTCCCCGGGGGAAGGAGTGACTGGTGGGCTCTTTGCCCCCTCCTTGATGCAGCTGGTGGTTTTCAGGTCGCGCCTGGCATTTCTGACCCTGTCCATCGTTGGTGCCCCTTCCGGAGCCCCAGCCTTACTTGAGGAAGTCCAGTGGGTCGGTGGACATGGCCTTTCCTCTGGGCTGCCCACTCGGCTCTCTGGCCTGAGACCTGGCTCTGCTTCCGGCCTTGGGTGGGTGCGTTTACTGAGTTCTTGCCTGAGTCCTCAGTGCCGAAATTCTTTTCCCTGGAGCCCCCACACTTGGAAGTCCTGCATTCCAGAGCGGCTGCCCCTGCACGGTCAGCATGTGGTAGGCCACACCCTGACTGTGTGACTTTTCCTTCTGTGGGCCTCAGTTTCCACATCGGGACATAACCATGCCCTGCCCTTCTATGAGTCACTCCTGCCTTGGCTGTGGCAGCTGCCCAGAGAAGGCTGAGCGGATGAATGGATCCAGCCAGAGACCCTGCAGGGCCTATTCCTGTGGGATTCTGAGAGTCCCCTGCAGTGCGCAGTGAGAATGTAGCAGCTGAGAGTTTGCTTTCTTAGAAGCGTTGGTGGCTCTGTGGTGGTACAGGTTTTTCCCAGCTTCCCACCCAACCCCCCACTCCCAGCCAATCCCACAAGGTTGACGTGGGCTGCGTTCTCTTGGGGTGGCTGGCGGTGGGGCTTGGTGAGCAGAGGCCTCTGGGCTGGCATGGAGTCAGTTTCTGCATCTGTAAAGTGGGTATCTACCTGAAAGGGCTTTTGTGAGTGTGGAATGGGGAGGATGTACGACACCTGTGCGGGTATTGTCTTTCTAGCTATCAATGTCACTGATGTCCTTGTTAGATGAGCAAAGGAGGCAACTACAGACATTAGATGGCCCAAGCCCCACCCCAATATCATTTCCTCTTTCTTCCTTTTTTAAAGTAATACATGATTAATGCAGAACATTTAGAAAACAAAAGCACTAAGGAAAAACAAATTACCCTTAACTCTACCACGCTGAAAGGAAATTATTACTTAACTAGCTTGGAATATTATTTTTCATGTTATCCTCTGTCTTAGCAAAAAATGGGAAGTAGAAATCTGCTGAATATGTAGATGTACATACTGCCAAATGAAAAGAAGGGAGTTATTAAAAGTATATATAGCTGTTTGTAGTGCTCTGTTTTGCTCTTAGCAATATTGAGAACAGTTGCCTAATTCAGCACATATTCAGTGTGCTTTTTAGTGTCTGCTTAGCATTCCATCTCATGGATGTGCCATATTTACTTACCAATCTCCCGGGGCCTGGACATTTAGGTTGTCGCAGTGATTGTTTTTTTAACTTCAGGAACATTGCCTCCTGGTAAGCGTCCTCGTACATACGTCTTTGTGCGCATCACTGGGTATTTCCTTAGGATAAATTCCTAGAAGTGGGACTGCTAGGTCAAAGGCCATGCACATTTAAGGTCAGAGTGCTCTCCGGAAAGGCTGTATCCGTTTTCTCTCCCAGCAGCGGTGGAGGAGAGGGCCCGGATCTTGTAACTCACAACCCTTTGCTATTTCCAAACCACGAGCCCAGAAAGAGTTAAAAAAAAAAAAAAAAAAAAAAAAACCACCGTGCTGGGAGCGACTTCCTGCCAGAGGAAGGGAGGCATTTGGTAAATAGTCCACTCCCAGTTTTTGAGTGGATGCTCTGTGGCCTGCCTCTGGCCAAGCCATTTGGGAGCAGAGAAGAGAGCCAAGACCTGGTCCATGTCTCAGGTGGCTTCCCATCCACCTGGATGGGGAGGATGATGACTACCTGAAAGGCCACAGGAGCATGAGCACAGGACGTGTGACAAGTTCAGGCTAAGGGCGGGGCCACAGCGCCTTGGCCGCCCTTGGCGTCTGCTTCGGGGCTCACGTGGACTAGACCTACGGTGAATGTTTGTTGAATAACAAAAAGCAGCTTGTTACCAGCGGAAGCTGATATGAGCTCTTTGAAGTAGGGTTTGAATCTTGTTCACAGCTGGCTACACCCCGAGCCTAGAGCCATGTCTCTTCTCTATAAACACCGGCTGGGTGAACCAAGGCTCCAGGGGACAAGCGAATCCAAGAACATGGTGGAGGATTGGTCCAGATCTCCACAAGAAAACGGATGAGCCGTCCATCCCCCACCCCTCTCGTAGGTGCTGGAAAGTGCCGCACAGGGAGCCTGGGTGCCAGTTTCGTGCCCCCGATCCTGTGTGACTGGGGGCAGTTGCCTCACTGACTGACCCTCAGTTTCTTGAGGGACTAGACTTTGTTCTCGGGGCCCCTTTCTGGCTCTCAGGCCAGGAATCTGGGTGCCCGTGGTCAGGATGGGAGCGAGGAGGGTGTCAGTTGGCAAGACTCTTGTTCCACACGTCCAGCAAGATGGGGGGGGTCCCCAGGTGACCTCTGGATGGATGGCAGCTGCTGCCCAACCCTGGTCCCTGCCGCTGCCTCCCACCCCACCGGTCTGAGGGCCCTCGAGGTAGCTGGTGGCACTCCCCTGGGGAGGGGATATGGAAATAAGGTGACCAGGCCCTTCCCCAGTGTGCCCCTCTGTTTTGAATAAGGTTGTGGATTGTTTATTTGGAGAGGAGAGGCCCCAGCCAAACATCCTGCTTTTCAAGTCCGGAGCTCCAGCCCCAGGCCGTCCAGCCCCACCACTGACCCGGGAGGCCCCTCTTGCAGCACCCAGGCTGGCATGCCCTCTGCCCCTCAACTTGACTCCGATCTCCTCTCATCTCCCTTCCTGGGCCCCTGCAATAAAATAGCTTTTGGTGACTCCCTTTTCCCTCCTGTTCTGTTCCCCTCCACTCCTTTCCCTAAATGTCCCCTTTACTCAGGCTAAGAGAAGGGCTTCCTACTCCAGGAGGGCACTTTTATTTTGGCAAAACACTTTCCCATCTTGGACTTGAATCTTCAAGGTCTGAGTGCTGAATCCATTTTGTTAGTGGGGGCACTAAGAAAAGTGAAGCCCCTTGCTCAGGGCACCCGGCCTGTCAGCGGCCTAGCACAGGACAGACAGTCAGGCTGGGAAAGCTGGGACTCCAGCCCAGCCTCTGCCTCCAGCTTGCTGTGTGACACTGGACAAGTCTCATTCCCTCTCTGGACCTCAGCTTGCTCGTACACAGCATGAGTGGATGGTCTCTTGAGTTCTTTTCCACCTCTGCTTCTCTGTCTCTAGGTGAGGATCATGTGACATCAGGTGGGGAGGCCCCTTGCAGTGCCTCCGGGGCCTTGTGGCACCCCTGCCCCTCCCTTGCGCCCCACTTCCTGCAGCCAGTTTGGAGCCAGAGACAAAGGCGTGCTCCAGGCGGAAGGTGCAGCCAGTGGGGATGTGGGCTGGTGCCTGGCTGGCGGGCCCTGATAAGAGGCCGAGGCTCCCGGTGAATCAGCTGGAGGTGCTGGAGGTGGGGGGAGATAGGGCAGGCTGGCACCGGTCTCGCCAGCCTCTGCCCACACCCTCTGGGGCCTCAGACAGGTGAAGGTTTCAGGGCACATGCAGAGAGACAGGGACCCCAGCAGCTGTGCAACTGTGATGACTCTTGTCCTATTACGTGTTTGCAAGCCTGGGGGTTTTCTGGCCCCAGCAAAGCTGGGGTCTTCCGAAGGCCACGTGACCTTGGGGCTCTCTCCTGGTCGCGGGACAACGTGTGGGATGGGACGTGTGTGATTTCTGGAAGTTAAAGGTCTCCCTTTCCGGCGAGCCAGCTCTTTGTTCCACATCCTCAAGGACCCTGACTTCAGCCTATTGTTCCTGCTGCTGACACAGAGGCTCCAAGTTCCTCTCTGGACTTGTGCTGGGGTGGGGGGTTCCTGGTGTTGGCGGTGGGTGGCTGGGGGTTGGGATCTGCGTGTACCTGCTTATGAAAAGTCATCCGCTCGTTCAGGGAGAGCGTCATTTGGGGACACCCTCTGGCTGTGTGGGAGGCTGAGACAGCGACTTCCAGGCTTTTATGTCTTGAGTTTTGTCAAACTGAGGCTCGGCCACTTCTGGCTGTGGCTTTCATGCCCTTGGTGGGCATGATCATTCGACTGCTCGGGTGGCCAGTCAAGGACGAGGTTCAGCTTGACGGTAGCTGACGGGAGGCAGTGCAGAGAGGGCTCACTTCCAGATGTGAACGGTTACGGTGACCCGCTAGTGAATCCAGCAAGTCCCCCCAGTGTGGCTTCATGCGACACTGGAGTCCGACTTCGGTGTGAGGAACTGAATCCTCCAGAGTTGGGAGGATGATCTCAGAATGCAAAGACATTGGCTCTGTAGGGTTAATTTCATTTTAACGTGTAAGGAAGGGGAAGGGGTATTTAAGCTACTTTTGGGGAATGCTGTACGGTTGGATGTTTATTATATCAGTTATTTGTATAACAGGCCTAATACAAAATTCCTCCTGGCCTGATTTTCCACTTACAAAGAACAACCCAATTGAACCAGTAGATCTTGCACGAGAGGATCCAGCCAGGAAGACAGAGCTTCTTAGCTCCAATTGGCATGTGGGGAGACTGAGGCTTGGCAGGAGTCGCACAGTCTGCTGTCGGGATGTGGATGGGCCCTGCGCCTCTGGCTGCCAAGGCCTGACCCTTGCCACCATACCTGCCCTTCACTTGAGAGCCTCGTCTGCCCCTGCTAACAAGCTCGTCCTTGATTTGGGCCCCTTTGGTCAGTGGGAAGTTCTGGCCAGACTCCTCAGCGCCCCCGTGGGGAACCCAGCCTGCCGATCCCAGCTGGTCTTTGAGGGTCCCTGGCCCCATCTTCTTGGCTGTCCCTTGGGAGTAGAGAGGTTTCATGGTCGGGGGCTGGAGATGCCCCCGTTGACAGAGCCCGCTGGGCCAATGGTACCTCCTCATCTGTCCACCAGCGTGGCTTCTTCACCTGAAGATTATTCACAGATACAGTAGCTCTTAATTCCGGATTAGCTTTCCCTTGCCATCATGGTTTCCCCCGTAGTCACGTATACTCAGTGAAAGTTGAAAAGTGAGCAGCGTAAATTTGATAGAGGTTGGACAAAACACCCCGCCTGAGAATGCACAGCAAACCGAGGGGACCTGGGGATCATCAGACGTGGGGGATGTCTGCGGAGGCTACTTCTGCTCCAGCCACCATTTCCTCAGAGGGCAGACCGCAGCCACCTGTCCTGTGTAGGAGCCACCAACTCACCCTTTTCACCCCTGCAGAGATGGCCTAAAGTTTCCCCCTGAGAGCCCCTTGGTTCCCCCACCTCTCCCCTCCCACAAGGCGGTGTTTGCGGGGGGGGGGCGGGCACACACAGCTGCCCCCATATCCTAACTTGCTCCGTTGCGGCCAGCTGCCCCCTGCCTGAATCATGAATCCTGCCTGGGCTCCATAAATCACCCTAAGAGCACATTCCTTGGGGGATTTGTAAAATAATCAAAATATTTGGGGAAAAGACCTTAAGATTACTTATGGCTATTAGTGGGATCCATATATTTTGGCACCAAGCATGGCCTAATTGAAAAAATATGTGTGCTTTGGTGATTTCTTTCCATCTTTTTTTTTTTTTTTCTTTTCATAAGGAGTAGGCCCAGAGAGAAGAGTGGTTAGGGAAAAAAAACAGGGAGGAATTGAATATCAAAAGGGTTTGTGTGGAGGAGCTGTTTACAGAATTATGGAAAATATAATGCTAAATGGAAAGTAAGCCCTGCCTATATAGTCCGGGATTATTAATAGAACGGAGTTACCAGGCACATAATGAACCTTTTAAGAGACCTGGGACAACTTTCCCCGTTGCAAAACAAGTTTCCTTCGAATAGCACCATTCACGCAGCTAAGGGCATTGGGTTACAACAATAAATAAAAATGAACAGTGCCCTGAGAAATTCAAGGAATGCACCAACGATTCAGTGATTTAGTATGAGAAAACACTACTTAAACATTTAATTGAATCGCATACTTTCATCTTTAAAACGCAAGCGTTTGAACTGCCACCTGAATCTTTCTCTTTGCTTCATTAGATGGCAAGGCTCCTTGGGGGAGGGGTCACGCTCCCACCCCCTCCCCAGGTTTTTCCGCTTCCCTGCTGCACCCTAACTCACTCTTGCTCGAGATCATCGGGGAAAAGGAGACAGGACAGGCGCTTCCTTGCAAAGCTATAGGGAGAGGCCTGTGTGGGATGTGCTTTTCCAAAAGCTTTACTTGCGGGGACTTGGTCTTAGCTTTGGAGCCCTGGGTCAGTCACCGCCCCTCCCGTAGACTCAGTTTCCCCTCTGTTTAATGAGGGGCTTGGATTAGAGCCTCTGATTGGAGGTCTTTGTCACAGTCCACGTGCTTGATGGCCAGTCTGATTCAGCGGGCTCCCCAGCTGCTCACTTCGTGCCTTCCTGGTTAAAAATTCCTGGAATAGGGGCTTCCCTGGTGGCGCAGTGGCTTGCGAAAAAAAAAAAAAAAAAAAAAAAAAAAAAAAAAAATTCCTGGAATAGAAGCTCCTGAGGGCCCTTCCGGGTCTAGGAAACCAGAGGGCAGGGACGCAGTGACCACTGGGCACCTCTTGGGACCAGGCCTGCTGAATGCTGCCTCACTCAATCCTCTTGGGTCTAGAGACTTCACGATTTTAATTGTGGGAGGTGGGCTGGGCTGATACCTGCCCCAGGAGGCCTGGCCCCAGGCCAAGTCCTGGCCCCAGGCCGAGTCCTGGAGTCCAGTCTGTGTGTGTGGACAGTGGTTCTGAGATGTCGGGACGGCAGAACCGGCCAGGGCCTGCTGACAGATTGGGTTTGGCGTCCAAGAGAGCGAGGGGAGACCATGGGTCTGCAGCACATCTTCCAGACTTGGCTGGGTGCTGTCATCCGAGGTTAGTGTGTACACATGGGACACACATACGGGTACTTCCTCAAGTGTTCACTGCGGCCGGGGCGCCTGGTCTTTCCGTAAAGATTAACCAGTGGCCCTTTACTGATTCCCTACCTCGTCCAGGGCACGCTCTGAGCTGCCGTGGCGGGGACACAGAGGGCTTCTCTCAACCCTGCCCTTGAGGAGCTTGTAATCTGTTTTCACACCTAGACAGAAGAGCCACGTGACCTTGGGTAAGTCAGCTCTCAGTAAGACTCGTGACCTTTATCTAGACACCTAGGAAACCCCCTGGTACCACACTCTTCTTTTTGTGTGAACAGCTTCACAAACTGTTTTATGTCTTATTTCCCAGCTAGACTGGGGCCTTCTCTGGACAAGGACGAGCGTTCCATGTGATGACCCAGTGAATGAGCCATCTCACGTTCATTTCGCTCCATTTATGGGCACCTCCCCGCAGCTTGGCCTGGGGCCTCCTGTAGGGGCACAAAGCAGGGGAGACCCAACTCTGGTTCCCAAAGAACTTCCCATCTCTCTAGGAACTTGGGCCTGGGAACAGCTACCGTAGCTACGATTTGTTTGGGGCCAAGGCAAGGTTTTCTTAGTTTGGGGGTTCCCAGAGCAGACCCTGAGACAGAAATTCAATTGCACGGTTTATTGGGGCAGGGGGTTGACCCAGGAAACATCAGTGGAGTGTGGAGAAGGAACAGGGGGTGGGGAGGCCAGGCGTTATATGAAGCCAGTTACCTCTGTGGGTAGGAGCAGAATTCTGCTAGGGACTTTGGGAAACAATATGGAGCTCACCTCAGAGTTATCCCGGCCGAAGGGAGAGGGAGCTGGGGCACCAATCCACCACTCCTTGGGTGTTCATTCCTGGTGCTTCCAGCTCTCAAGCAGAGTAAGGCCCCAGCAACCTCTCAGGCACGTCCTGGGACAAGAGCAGGTGCTGGCATTTAGAAGCTGGGTCGTGCCCTGAACCGGTGCAGGCTGAGGGGACGTGGGCAGAACACCAGCAGTGTTTGTTGGACACCCTCCATGTGTCAGGCCACTGGTGGCCCCAAGACCCCCACCTTGACCAAAGTTTGTTTTCAGCAAAGGAGAGCCCGACAAGCCCCTGCCCTTTGGAGGTGAAGCACTGAGACAGGCCCTGTGTTTGAGGTTCTCTGGGTGAAAGTGCTCTGCACCTTGTTGCGTTCTGTTCTGCGGGGAGGTCGGAGGAGGATGGTGGTGATTGTAGCTCTGCATAGAGGGCTCAGACCATCTTACTCCAGAATCAGAAGGCAGGGCCAGTCGCTACCCTATGGCCTTGGGGAAGCCACTGAACCCACCTTGCCCACCTACCGTGAGCCCTAAATGGTAGCCAAGCATGGTGCCCAGCCTGCTGCCTGGCACAAAGATACTCAAGAAAAGGTCACTCCCACTCGCATCCCTCACAGGCTGTTATTAGCACGTGCCTTTCTGCAGCCCTTCCAACACGCTGTGCGGTGGCTGGTGGGAAGGGTTCTGTCACTGCCTCTTTCACAATAGGAAACTGAGGCTCATAAGAATTAAGACCGAACCCGGGACTCCTGAGCCCCCTGGGCCACACTGTTTTCCTGACATGACAGATGTGTGTCGAGGTCAAAGCAAATCACAAAGCCAGCCTGGGAGCGGGGAGGAGATAGGCCGGCCACGTGCTCTGGCTGTACTCACCTGTCTCGAGCAGGTCTTGGCATGAAGATATTCAAGGCTCCCTGGGACTCGAGCCCCTGATTTGTGCGTGCTGCGTCCTCAGCGCCTTGATCGTGCTGGGCATAGAGCAGGTTATTAGTGCCAGAGGGGCTTTGGCGGTCAGCCAGCCCAAACCTTTGTTTTGTTGGGAAGAGGAAACGGTCCCAGAGACACCAGTGACTTCCCCGAGTCACAGTGACTTCTTGACGACCGGACTGCAGCCAGGTCCCAGGTGGCTGGCATGCTTTCTTCCTACTCCTTCCGTAGGAAGCTGCTATGTAAGGTATGCTTTGTTATAGTTGCTTATAAACATAATAAATATCCCTTACATTTAATAGTGCCTTTAAAAAAAATGCAGCTTACAACCCAGCTTTTCACTTGCTCCTTAGGAAACCCATTGAGGGGCAAACAGGCATTGCCCATTTTCAAGCTGCAGTAGCTGAGGCTTGGGAAGCTTACTGGGGTCTTGAGATCCCCAGGGCAGTGATCTTTCAGCCATACACAGATTTTAGTGGGTCAGGACGGCCCGGGGCAGTGTCGGAAGTCTTGACTGTGAGGTGTCCTCCCTGCCTTCGGACAGACCATAGACATTTTGGGGCAGAGGGCTTCTGGGAGAGAGCCCCAGGCTGGTGCCCGGAAGGCTGGGCTTCAAGGCCACCTCTGGCTTGGCTTGCTATGTCACTACAGGGAGTCACGTCACCTCTGCGCTTTTGAGTTCTTTCACTAGGCTAGATGGTCACATCACCCTGCCAGCTCTAGCCTCTTCCCTTAATGCTCACAGTTTGATGAAAGCAGACACCTAATTTAAAAATTACATACAGAAATCTTTTTTATAAAGATGTGAACAGATCGCTGTGGGATCCCAGTGGGGGTTGCCTAGGCAAGTGTGGGAAGGCTTCATGGAGGAGGTGACCTTTAGCCCTGGCACGGGACAGTGAGGGACATTCCAGGGAGAAGGTACAGGGGGGATGACAGTAGCATTTGCCAAACATGTACCACATGCACTGAGCTTTACATGTATTGTCTAGTTGAATTCTCACAACAGGCCGCCCTGGGAAGGTGGTTTAATTATTTTCATTTGGCAGACGAGGTCATTGGGCGACAGAGAGGGGAGGTAGCTTATTTGGGGCCACATGAAGCAGGTTTTAAAGCCCCTCATCTTCCACCTCTCTGAAGCCTCCCATGTCACTGCCACAAAAGGCCCCGAGGCCCAATCAGACTTTCCCATCACTTTCAGGATCTGAGATCTGCAAAAGGTGCTGAGGCTGAGTGGTCCTGTAAGACAATGTGCCCAGGCTGGGAGTGGCGATGCCAGTGCCACAGTGCCCGCAGTTCCATCCCCCAGCCTGCCCATGTATCATCCCAGCCGCGGTATCTGGGCACAGTTGGGCCTTCTGTGAGTCAGGCATCTCCAAGGAGCCCCCAGGGTTCCTCCCTGCTCCCAGACCCCTCAGCACTGCCCCTCAGGCACCATCTCTCCACTTCTGCCCTCCTCCTGCCTCAGCTCCCTCAGGAGGCCTCCAGCCTCCGTCAGAGGCAAGCAAGTATGGCCACGGTGGTCTCCACATGCCTGCCCCGCTCCCAGCTGTCTGGGTGGCCTTTTTTAAGGATCCTTCCTCATGGGTGTGAAACATCAAGGGTCACTCAGCTCAAGATATTATTGCGCAGGTGGGGTGGCCGAGGCTCTGAGAAGGGAAGTGACTTGCTCAAAGTCACACTGCATGAGGGGCTGGGCCAGACCTCCTGGTGATCCCTGGTGGGGAGTGATTGTGGTGGACCCTGCAGCCCTCCACCATGATAGGATGGCTAATGGGATCCAGTATGTGCTTCTCGCCTGACACAACTCAGGCCCCCCCACCCCAAAGAGCCTCATGAACTTGAGAAGGAAACTTAGAATTTTTTTCTCCCCTTGCTGCAAGGGTTTCGCTAGTCTTTTGGAGAATTGTGGGGACGTGTCCTGCTGAGGCTCCATTTCCTCACCCAGCTTCCTGGCACTGCCTGCCTTCACCATCAGAGGGCCGGAAAGGCAGCACGTGGGGTGCTTGGGGATTGAAGCTCTGGGGTCAAATGTCAGCCCCACCACGCTCACCGTGGGTGGTCATGGGCTCATTTGTCCTCCTCTGTAAGAGTGGGGATAATGGGAGCCCCACCTCAGGGGCCTGAGTTAATAACAGGCATGTAGGAAGTGCTCCATGAATGGGCGATATTGTTATCTGGTCCTGGGAGACAAGGGGGCATTTCTCATCCCTCCTGTCTCTCCATCTGACTCTTGCGTTCTCCAGACTCGCTCAGTCCTTCTTACACAGTGGCCTCTTGCTTGTGCTCTCTTTAAATCAAGGCAGGGGTCGCACTCAAACTCACACTTGCAAAAAGGTCAGAGTTTGCCCGGCTCCAGGTGACACTGCCTGGGGAGTTGGCTCATTGCACTGCTGAAAGACTTGGCTGCAGTTTGCAATATGCAGGGGTTCATACTCACTTCTTCCCTATCTTCCACTGGCGCACAAACACACACACACAATTCACCCAAACCCTCGTGTGAAGTACATCCGGTGGTACTTGGTATGAGCTCGATAAATGCATGTGCCCGTTTTATTTTCTGTCCGTCAGGGATGATGGTACCAGGTGGTACCTTTTGTGCTATGCATTATAGGGTTGCGCAGAGTAAGTGCCTACTAGCTGTTCAGCACAGAGTTGGGTATTTTAATAGAGTCTCCCATAATCCTTATAACCGTTGGGTGTAGGAGGAGTATAGCTCATTATAATCCCCATTTTATAGGCGGGTTCACCGAGGCTTAGAGAAGAGGCACATGTGAACTTAAGGTAACAGCGCAGGGGTTAAAAGTCCATTTAATGATACAAATGCACTTATTTACAGAACAGCCGTAGACTCAATTTATGGTTACCAAAGGTGAAGGGGTGGAGAGGGAGAAACTGGGAATTGGGGATTAACAGATACACACTACTATATGTAAAATGGATAAAACAACCACGACCTAATGTATAGCACAGGGAAGTATATTCAATATCTTGTAATAACCTATAATGGAAAAGAATCTGAAAAAGAGTATGTGTATATATATGAGTCACTTTGCTGTACACCTGAAACATGGTAAATCAACTATACTTCAATTAAAAAAAACTCATGTTAAAAAAAATGATCTCATTAAAAAAAAAAAAGTCCATTTAAGACAAGAGGGCGCAAAGGACAAGATGAGCCTTATGGCTGCCTTCAGAGCAGCAGTGAGGAGCTGGGGGAGGGAAGGGAGCTCTGTGGTTTGGGGGTGCAGTGCGTCTCACCTCATCAAAGAGGTAAGACTTCACTTGGAACTAGGGATAGGCTGCTTTGTTCTTGTCCCGAGTCCCCCCTCTGCTGTTTGCCTGCTGTGTGACCTTAGGCAAGTCCCTTTCCCTCTCTGGGCCTATAAGGACTGCACATTCATTCAGTCTGTCTTTGGATTTTCTGGAAACTCCGGCAGATGTGTTCAGAAAGGGGCTGTCTCTCTTGGTTCCAGTGCTGTCCTTACTCTTCAAAACCTCCTTACGACTGTGGAGGTCATGGCCCAGCTCTGAGGGTGACCTTCATGTTGAGGAGTCACCACCAGGCTGGGAAGCTGTCAAGAAATTTGTTTGCTCACAGGAAGGTCCCAAGCATGCCCTCATGGATTCATAGGCCTCGTCAGCATGCCTGCAGGGCCACGCTTCCCAGAGGCCCCACCCTCCGTGAAATAACAAACCATGGTCACTGACTGTTGCTGAGCCTCAGTTCCCCTTTTTGTACCAGAACCAAGTAGATGATTTCTTCTGGCTCAAGTCTCTTGTGATGAAAATATTATTATGCTAAGGTCATCCTTGGATGATGCCCCAGGGCCGTGAAATTGCCACTGCAGCCTTCTGCTTACCTGTAGAAATGGCCCTACCTGGGCTCCAGGTAGAAGAGCCCATAGCATGTCCCTGGGCTTTGTGGGTTCTCTGTGGCTTACAAGGTGCTCACCACTGATCTCCCAGCACTAGCCTGGGCAGGACAGCCGCTGTTACCACCCCATTTTAGGGATGAGGAACTGAGGCTCGGGGCGGGAGGAGTCTGCCCAAGGTGAGGGGCTGGGTAAGTGGCAGGGCCATCGCAGTGGGGTCCGGGTGGTAATCTCCCCCTCCCTGGGCAGGGCTGGGCTTGGCCTCCACCTCTGCATGGGGCTCCCAGCCAGGGGAACCCACAGTGGGGTTAAACAGAAAGGCCTCCCGGAGGAAGGAATAGATTCCCAGAGTTCTGTGCTTCAAGCCATTTTGGTAAAAAAAAAAAAAAAAACCTAATTAGAGGTGACAATGGTGACTTTGTCTGTGTGCTCACTTTTTCCTCCCTCTTCCCCATACCTCCCCCTTCTCTGTGTCCCTCATTTGTTATATCCATGGGAAAACTAGGTAATGTTATAATTACTGAAAATATTGTGGGTCCTTGGAAGCTAGGGGGAGGGGCATGCCTGGGCGTGCAGGAGGCCCTTTTTCCCAAAAAAAAAAAAAAATTTTTTTTTTTAGGCTTTATTTTATTTTTTTCCTTTCGTTTGGAAATGGAGCCCTTTGCAGTCATGCTGTCACAGTTAAAATAAGGTTTAAATTACAGGCCAGCCCGTGGCTTTTCCCCTTTCTTTCAGAATTTTTGCCAACTTGCAATTTACTTAATGAAATCCTGCTATTCCGTTTAACGGGGATATTTTTTGCAGATGTTGATTTAACTTAGCTTTGCAAAATATGTGAACTGTACCGTTTCTTTTCCTATTTTTAACGGTTTCAGGATTCTAGTTCAGCAACTCCACCGGCGCTGCCATGCCAGCAGTGGTGTTTACTCCCATCCTTGAAAATATTTGTTTTCCATTGCTCTGTTTGCCCTCCCCTCCATCCCACATACCCACAAAGGGGAGGGGGTCCCATACACAGCAGATTCTTCCAGAGGAGGCTCAATCAGGTTTAGTAATGGATGGAATTGGACTGAAGGGACATCAGAGTTTCTTATAGTCCAACCCCCTTGTTTGGAGGGAATGGAGGCTCAGAGTGGGGAAGTGACTTGCCTAAAGTCACACAGCAAATGAGGAGCATAGTGACTTGAGGCATCAGCTGGGTTCTCTGGACAGAGGTGAGAGTGGGGAGCAGGGGGTTCTTCCCTTGTGGCTATTTTGACTGATTCTTCTCCCTAGGAAGAGACTCACCACCACCACCCCGGCCCCAGGAGCCTTGGGCTTGACTTTCATGTGCTGGGAGGGAAGTTCTGCTTCATGTCTCCCTGAGGCACTGTGGCTAGTGGAGAAAAACCCCACCAAGAGTTCTGAGACTTGGAGTTGTGGGGAAGGGCTTCTGCTGCTTGACTATCTTCCGTGACCTGGGTAAATTGCTTCCTCTCCCCAAACCTCAGTTTCCCCATCTGTACGGTGTAGGTGAGAGTCCTCGTCTCCTCTGCTGTTGTCAGGATCTAATGGAGGAGGTCGGTGTGAGAAGGTCTGGCCTGAAGCCCAGCAGGTGTTCAGAGAATGCTTTTATAACATCCTCACACACTGCCAACCCTGGTCCCCATGGGAAGACACGGGAGGAGAGGTGTGACATGCGAGTGAACCTGGTGTCTGTGGGTACCAGGATCCGGGTCAGACATAGCAGGACACACCCCTTCCCTTCGATGGGGGACCTCCTCCAGCCACCCTTTCTTTAATGACAGGGGCTCCCATGGAGTCAGGAGAGAGCAGGCAGAGGCCCAGACTGGCATGGGACTTGCCAGGGGCAGAGTCTGAATCCGGGGCATCACTCCTGGTGGCTCCCGATATACGGTCCAGCCCCCTGAGGGTGGGTCTTTGCGTGAGCCCCCAGGCTGGGGGCTGGTGCATCTTGATCCCGGCCCCTTTCAGGGCCTTGCCCCCAGTCTCTTGGAGGGTTTGCCTGGCTCTAGTGTTCTGGAGTGTGCTGGAGGGTGGGGGAGCGGTTCAGTGCTGGAGGGCGCTGGGCTGGGCCTTCCCCGATCACTGCATTCCGCACACACGCCCTGGATGCTGGAATGGCCACTGAGCTGCGAAGGAAGTGCTGGCAGGACAACAGAGCCGAGGGCGGGCGGAATGCGATGGACCCGGGCACTGGGGATCGGGCCCTCTTCAGACGTGGAGATGACCGGGCTGGGGCCAGGGAGGGAGGGACGGCCACCTTGGCAGGCCGGGTGACCTCAAGGAGCAGTTTCCCACGGCTCTGAGGGGCTGGTTTCTGGTTAAAATGACGGAGAGGGCCAGGGACCCTCCTTGAAGCCTACTCCACATTATACAGACCCCGTTTATATAAAGTTGTTGTCTTTGTGTATGTCTGCGGGTGGAGATGGTGGGAGGAAAGTGTGTCTGGAACTTTCGTTGCCTGAAGAATTCATCACACAGATCCTTCTATAGTCATGACCCTTGGTTCCTTAGCGCTCTCCTTTTTATTACTAAATATAAAGTAACATGTCATCACACAGTCAATATAGTTATAGTCTCTTTATATAGCATTCGAAATACACTGGTAAAGCAGAAGTCTCCCTTTCTTCCCCATCCCACTTTCCTCCTGAGAGTTAACTACTCTTTTTTTTTTTTTTTTTTTTGCCACGCTGGGTCCTTGTTGCTGCGCGCGGGCTTTCTCTAGTCCCGGCGAGCGGGGGCTACTCTTCATTGCGGTATGCGGGCTTCTCACCGCGGTGGCTTCTCTTGTTGCGGAGCACCGGCCCTAGGCATGTGGGCTTCAGTAGTTACAGCACGCAGGCTCAGTAGTTGTGGCATGCGGGCCCCAGAGTGCGCGAGCTTCAGTAGTTGCAGTGCGTGGGCTCAGTAGTTGTGGCAACGTGGGCTCTAGAGCACAGGCTCGGTAGTTGTGGCGCACGGGCTTAGTTGCTCCGCGGCATGTGGGATCTTCCCAGACCAGGGATCAAACCCGTGTCCCGTGCATTGGCAGGCGGATTCTTAACCACTGGACCAGCAGGGAAGTCCAGTTAATTACTCTTAAGCTGAGCAGGATGAAAAGAGCAACGAAACAGAGTAGATTATTTTTTAATCACGGCAAGTCCGAACGCTGGTGACAGTAAACTTCACAAAAGCTCTCAGACTGTTTTTATAAACCCAGCTACATGCTGGATTTTCAGGAGAGACACATCTAAACAAAATCATATAGGCAGGTTGAAACTGAAGAGGACTGGTGGGGAAAGATACACTAAGTCAGTGCTAAACAGAGAGAAAGTAAGTGCAGCAGTATTAATATGAGGTAATATAATTCCAGACAAAAGGGCATTAGAAGGAACAAAGAGGCAAATTTTACAAAGATCAAGGGTTGGCAGACTTTTCTGTAAAGGGCCAGATAAATATTTTCGGCTTTGCGGGCTGTTCGGTCTCTGTCCCACTGCTCAACTCTGCCATTGTGGCATACACAGACAGCATATAGCACAATGCCTGTGATTGTGTTCCAGTAAAACTGTAGTGCCCAGAACAAGTGGCGGGCCACATTTGGCGTTTGCTGATGCCTGACATAGATCAAAGCTAAATTATGATATCTCAGGGAGATATAATAATCAAGGATCTTTATACACCTAACAACATAGCTTTGAGATCTCTAAATGAAAAGACAGATAGAAATAAAAAGGGAATTTGACAAACCCCCAGGAGAATGGGACTTTAAAACACAGTGCTTTCAGAAGCTGACAGATCCAGTAGACAGAGAATTTTATGAACAACACTGCAAATATGTTGCAATATGTGTATTTACAGGTGCTTGTCCCATTGTACCATGCCAGGTCCCTGCCTCACCCCTTGGATTTTTTAAACTAGAGTGGTCTGTCTTGTCTCTAAACGGGCTGGACAAATCAAGATGAGGTAAAAAAAAAGCTCTGCATCTTTAGCATTGGGTGCTTCCTGTAGTTCTAGAGTTCCCACTTATAATGTCCACCTGTCCCTCAGTATTCATCACACCCAGTTGTAGGCGGGGTCGCCACCCTGAATGAGCTAGTAGTCTGTGGGGTGTAGGGATGTACATGCCCATGAAACAGTGGAGAACCAGTCAGGCCGTGACCCTCCTTGCCCACCACCTTCCCGTGGCTACCCATGCCCACAACACACCCCAGGTGCTCAGCCCTAGCCAACCCCTATAGACTCTCTTTTCTCCACGAGCCCTTCCGTGTTCTGTGATCTGGCCTTAGGAGACTGCTTTCGCCTTGACTTCTGCCCGTGCGCCTTCGCCCAGGCCGTCCCTCAGCCCTGGAGCGCCTGGCCGTCCTCCCCACCCCTTCCACCCCTCCGGGGTACCAGTCAGCATCCTCCTTCCCTAGGAGGATTTGGTGGCCCGACCTTCTTTGACTCGCTGCCCCTCATTTACGATGTTCTTGGTGGTCCTGTCCTCTCTTCCCCTGGCTTGGAGCTCCAAGGGCAGAGGTGTGCCTGGTCCCCTGGCCCCACAGGAGACCAGCATTGTGCCCTATGGGGGCTCTGGGCAGTGCTTGTGCATGGAAGGGGGTATCTGTGGAGAGAGCGCCTCCCTGCCTGCTGCACGCCCCGCCCCCCACCAGGAGCAGAGGTTGGACTGCCTGTTTGTGAATCCCAGCACCACCCCTTACCAGTGGGTGACCTTGGATGGGTCAGGAGGCCTCAGTTTCCTCCTTGTCCATCAAATGGGCAATTAATAATATTTACACCCCAGGGTTGTTGTGAGACATAGGTGCCTGGCACATGGTGAGCTGGCAGGACGTGTCAGCTCCTAGCACAGTCGTTCCCTGTCCCACGATTCTTTGTCCTGGCCGCCCTTGATCCCATTTCACATATGGGGAACCCAAGGCCCAGAGAGACTAAGGCCATTCATCCCTAATACACAGCTAGGAAGTGGCAGAGCTGGGATTGGAGCCGAGGCCCTTGATGCTGGATCCCATGAGGAGGTGCACGCTGTCCCAAGGGCCTGTCCTCAGACACGCCCAGGTGCACTGAGTCAGGGCCATCCGTGGTGGCTCCAGAGTGTCGCCTTCCCTGCTGGTCTCCTGGCCCGGCACTGGGACCGCCACGTCCGTGTAATGCTGGTTTGGTCTCCTTCCTGGCCCTGTCATCCCTCCCTCGGGGAAGCCAGCTCTCTCACTGCTGTGCCAGGCTTCTGAACCCTCTGCTCGTGGGATAGTGACATATCAGCCAGAAGAGAGGCCTCTTAAATCTTGTGAAAAACATAGATTCCCGGGCTCCACCCAGGACCCGTGAATCAGAATCTCCAGGGGCGGGGCCTGGGAATCTGGACATAAGGGCCCAAAGCAGGGGAAACACTGGCTCTTTTAACCCTTTTGTTTTTCGGTTGAAGAAGCCGGCCTTCGGAGAGGGGTCTGCGTTGCAGGGAGGCCCAGTGAGCCTGAAGAGTCCTCCCTGGAGTCTAACCTGAGTCACAGCTGCTGCCCCTTCCCAGCACTGTCCCCCCGCCCCATCCCCCCAGCCTCGAATCTCTAGGAACCCTGTACAATGGAAGTGGTTGCCAATGGGTGTGCAGAGACCTTCTGGAAACTCAGGCTCTGCTCGGAGACTTCCTGTGTCTTACAATGTTATCTTCAGAATAGGAAACTTTGCCCCATTTTTGCAACGCACATCCTTTGCCTGAGAGTCTGTGGTGGTGCCGGCCAGCCGGGGCGGGTCACTCCTCAGGCAGAGGCGGGGAGCTGTTCTGACAGCCATGCGAGGAAGGACTCTCTCCCTGCAACTCGCAAGAACAAACAAACAGACCCTTTTGCAAAAATAATTCATGTCGGCCAGGCTCATCAGGAGTATTTGTTCCTTGTGCCCAGTGGCTTTGATAGAACCAAGTCATTCCTTAGAGACAAGAGCACTAGCTGTGAGACCCGGCTCTGCTGCTGCCCAACCTCCAGCATGTGATTGCTGCTCTCTGAGCCTCGGTTTCCTCTTCTGTAAAGGGAGGAGGTTGGGCTGAATAAGTTCTAACGCTGACACTGAGCAGCTCCCCAAGAATCCTTTAGATACCCCTACTTCCTCCAAGTTTCTCTTTGAAATAAGCATGCTTTTGCTGTTAGACAGTATGTTCCGGAGCACCCTATAATTTTCCGAGTTTCCACCAATCCAAGACTGGTATGGCCTCCCCCACCCTCAACTCTCAGACATTCACATGACCCACCAGGGCGGTGGGTGGATTCCCCAAGTGACAGGTACCATTTTTGAATTGGGAGCAGGGAAATGCCCCTCAGAACTCACAGGGAGTGGGACTTCTGCAGGCTTGCAGTTAGTTACACGCCCGGGCCAGTGCGCACCTCCTGGGGGCCAGCTGCAAAGAATGTTGATGCTGTTTCTTTAATTCCCCTCAGACTGGAGTCTTAGGGAGGGCTCTTTTGGTTTGAGGGAAAAAACATGTGTGTGTAGCCCACTAAATAGCTTGGAACTGACCAGAACGAGCGACGTTTACAGAAACGAGAGCCTCTCTGATTTCCTTTGACATCGCCGTTATTCTCTCGTCCCTCCAGCCTCCAGCACGCCCCTTGCCGCAGAATTGACTATTCCTTCTTCCGGGGAGTCCGGGTTGGTGCACCCTCACACACGGTAGGCATTTAGCGAGCGTGAGAGAGGAGCCCTACCTCGTAAGCAAATACTGCTCTTGCCTCTCCGTGGCACTTCTGTTGGCTGGACCCCAAACCCACAATGAGTGGTTCTTGAAAACATCCTTCCCACTCTTTCCCCTCAGGGAATTTGCTTTCAGGGTTTCAGGGTGGGGCCCTACATGTTCCAGGCCTGGGCAGGGCAGCTCTCGTGGCTGGGTGGGAGAGGTCAGGAGGGGCACCTTGGGAAGGTAGAGATGGTCAGGCTGGCGTGAGTGACCTACTAGGATGTGGTTCTTTAGTGGGTCTTTATAAGTAAGTGAGTCGGTCTGCCTGTTTTACGGTAAAGGCCATGAGGAGGGAGAGGGTTAAACCAAGTGGATGCCCAGATTCCAAACATATGGGTGAAGATCCTTCTGGTCAACCTGCGGGTCAACTACAGAAGCCATGGTGTCTGTGGCAGGACGTCCATCTGGGGGCAGGTGCATGCGTATGGTAGGTCCCAGCCTTCATATTTTCGTTGGTCTTACCTGATAGCAGTATGTGAAGCCCAAGGTGGGGGGTGCAAAGGAACTGGTAGGGAGAGGAGAAAAAGCGTCCGCCAGCACACCTGGCTTCCCTGCCCCACAAGACACAAGATGAGTCTTCCCCGCAGGGCAGAGCGGAGAGGCCCCTGCTAGCCTAGGGAGCACCTCTGAGGCGGGCTCCATCACCCAGTGGGTCCCACAGGGTCTTGGTGATCCAGAAGATGTCTGGAATGCGCAGAGGGCAGGAGCCGCAGAGCGGTGGTCTCGGGGTGGGAGTGGGGTCTGCTGGGCAGCTCTGGAACTAGGAGACGGAAGGTGCAGGGAGAAGGACCATCTTCCGACCTCGAGGCTGAGCCTGAGGTCAGTGCCACTCGGAGGGGCTCTGCCTTCCCCTGGGCTCCGCAGGCGGGCGGTCTCCGGGGTAGCGCCGGGACAGGGGCACCCGGGGAGGCTGGCGGCTCCGGGTCTTCTTGGCACAGCTCCCCCCACGTGCCCAGAGACACAGGCGGCTGCTCCTGACTCGGTGGCCTTGCGGACCCGCCTGGCCGGAATCTGCCTTTCGCCTGTCAGTGCCGCCTCCCCGACTTGGCAGGGCCATCTCCTCGAGCTGGAGCAGCCCCCGGTGTTTCCAGCTTGGCCCTCTGCCCGCCTCTCTGGGGCCTCACAGTCTGTCCTCCCGGGCCAGGACCAACACACCCTCTCAGCTTGACGGCTTCCCGGCCTTGCCCGGGCCTCTTCCTGCCACCCCAGACTCCCTGCGCTGAATCCACGGTCCCCTCACCTTGCCTGCTTCTCAGAAAACATCAGTGACCACCACCGCCCGCCCCCGGAGGTGAAACGCGCTTCCTCTCAGGGAGAAAACATGGGGCCTGGCTCATTAGACATCACCAAGGAGGCCATAAACATCCCGAGTTCCCCTACTGCAGTTAACGCCTGAGGGGTTTCCACATGGGGTGGGGCCCCTCCCTACCCTCTCTCACGTGGAAACGCCCCAGTTGGCTGGGTCCCCTGGCCATACCCTAGGAAAGCAGCCCTAGGAAACGCTGCTTCTTTCAGATGGGCACGGAAGTAACTGGGTGGCATGTTGGCCTGTGGGAGCCGAGGGCTACCTCTCCTTCCTGGATGGCCGCTGAGGGACCTGGGGGTGCTGGAGGTACAGTCGCCCAAAAGTGGCCTCCTTTCCAGTTGCACAGAAAGGGAACACTGACAACTCAGAGACTCATCAGTTCAGGCGACTGACTGGATGGTGGCTGATTGGAAAGGTTACTGTCTAGAAACCAAATTTTGTGATGTTCGAATACCACAGACGGTGATGCTAACCGGGGATAACGTTTCCGTTAGAGGTCATTCGGAGATCTGCTTTAGCGCACAGATAAGAGCGATTTGTGATTGGTATGCCAATTGTTTACACAGTGCTAGTAGGGTAAACAGTTCTCCTGAACCTTATTTATATTTTACATTTGTTTATCAAAACTTTTTTTTTTTTAACTTCAACCCAGCTGCTTTCGGAATTATTACAAACTCTGGATTTATGGGTCCTAATGAACGGTACTTGATGTATGTGCATGATCATTTATCTCGCATGCTTTAACCGAGAGCCTCAGTGCTCAGGGTAAGGGAAGCCAAAAGTGTCCCTTCCCCTCCCAGAATGTCAATGTTATAGGAAGGCTTGGGGGACAAATCGTTTGTTTTATCTGATCGGAAGCAGACATGTCATGGAGTAGAAAGCATGAGATTTCAAAGAGCTTTCCTAGACTACACCCTAAGGGATTAAGTCCCCGGAGCTTGACCGGGACACACTGGGACACTGCGGGTGAGGTTGACACGCTGTGGGGTGTGTGTGGGGCCAGTGGGGGATGGAGGAGAGGAGGTGACCAAAGGATACTTTCCAGCAACAGCAGATGTTTATCCCTTTTTATGACCTGATATGTTCCCTCTATCATTTTTGTCTTTCACCGGCAGTACAGCTTACCTTTGACATTCATCCCAGTAGCATTGGCGTCAACCCTTCAGCATTACTTCTAATCAGGAATTAGTGGTCCCACTTGGCCCAAGGCTTCGGCACCGATCTCAAGAGAGCCGTGGTCTGATTTCATAATTGGACCTCACTGTCATAGGGGGCTACCTTTCACACCAAGGTTGGTCACCTTGCTCTGTTTGATCCCCACATTTCTTGGGGTGTTTGTCCATGCAAAGACCTCCCATAGACTTGACCCAGACAAGGAGAGGCTCACACTTCCATCCTCTTCCTCACGCCCAAAGTCGCCTGAACCACTTGCATAAACCTTAACTCGGCTGTAGCCTCTCCTGCCTTCTGCTCACCCAGCTGCCTATCAGTGTTCTTCATCCAGTGAGGATAAAGCGAGCAGGAGATGTCGGCGGCAGCACCTTCCCGTGCCCAGACTCTGGATTGCCTCTTAGCTTGTTTTAAGTCTTGGTGTCTCTCTTTCTGGCTAGTGAGAATTCTCAGAGGGGAGGGCTCCCCAGCTACCCCCTTCCTACACACACACGCACGCACGCACGCACGCACACACGCACGCAGCGGCTTGTGTGTTATGGGAGGAGATGTGGTCCCATTTCACACCTGAGCAACTGAGGCACGCTTTGCTTTTGCACACAGGTAGTGCTGGCACTGTGGGATGGAGTTGGGAAAGGGGACTTCTGGGTGTTTGGGTTTTCTCCTGTTATTTTTAACTCTGGTTTTAAGCGTCCTTTCTTGGCAGCTATGGCCACAAGATAGGGCTGGGATGTTGTGAGACGCTTGATGTAACTAAAAGGGCCTGGCCTGTGAGTTCCTGACGGAGGAGGAAGTGGTTAGGTGGCCAAGAATGCAACCTGCACCTCCCAGATTAATTAATAATTGAGCGCTGGCCCCCGGCCAGGCAGAGCCAGCCGCGAGAGATACAGTGAACCCAGAGTGGTTAACTACAGTGGGGGAAGGAAGAGTTTGACTTGGCCTGTGGCTAAAAGGGAAATTCACGATGGCCATGATTTATGGGCTGAGTTACTTCAGGTCCCCCTTAGTGGGTCCAACTTGGGCATGTGGCTCCAGGAAAGCAGACGCTGGTGGCCTGCAGAGTCATTTGTGCCCACGGGGAAGGGAGGCAGTAGAGGTGTGGGGGGCTGGGGGTGGGGCGTGGAGGGGCAGGCACCAGCGGCGGCGGAGGAGGTACAGGTCTCAAGTGGAGGAGACGGCCGGGAGAGAGACTGCACAGATATCTGGTGGAACCAGTGTAGGCTAGAAATTGAGTGCCCCTTGGGTCACACTCTGCAAGGAGGGATGGAAGGAAGAGTGGGTGTGGAGTCTGGCTCCCCTGGGTTCACATTCTGGCTAATTGGCTTTGTGACCTTGGGCAGGAGGGGACTTAACCTCCATTTCCTCCTCTGTAAGATTCTGCACCTCCTAGGATTGTTCTCAGGGTTAAATGAGACGGGGTATGTGGACGGACAGTGGCCAATAGCAGCTGGATGCCCATAGGCTGACGGGAGACGAGGCCTCAGTAGCGACCCAGCGATGGCAGGATCATTACTTAGCAAAGCTCTGCTAATGTTCGCTGAGCCCATGCATGCCAGGTGTGTGCTGCTTGCTAAGGTAGACACGCTTATTCATTTCCCTTCCCCAAGAGCCTCTTCAGGCTTCCCCATGATTCAGGAAAGGCACTCCTTCCTCCCCTTATCACACAGGTCCCTGTGGCTGCAAACAGCCCTCAGGAGGGGGAGGCAGTTCTAGAAGGCACTTGGGCATTGCCATCGGTTGGGTTCTGCCCATAGGTCTCCCTGGTCCCCTTGTCTTTCCTAGAAGACAATTAAGGATTAAGAATTGGATCATGGCAAACAAGCCTTGTGCCCCTCTTGGCTGAAAAGTTAGCCTTGGGAATAGGAGGCTAAACGGAAGCACAGTTGACAGTTGTGACAATTGCGCTCACATTATTGCTGCATTGACTTGAGTCGTGCAGCGTGTGCCCATGTGTACCTGGACACAGACTAAAGAATTACTCTGAGAAACTGTTACTGAGCTGATGACTTATTTTCCCAAGATGCTTGGCCGGGGGTGAGCGGGGGTGGGGCACCGCGCAGACAGTGGAAGGAGCACCTTTGGCCTCTGAAGACGTGGATGAGCCCTGGTCCTCCTTCCTGGTTAACCCCCTGTGGGCGGTCACCCAACCTGTCTGGGCTTTATATTCCAAAACCTAAAATGGGCTTGGAGAATTGGAAAACCCTCCACAGTTAGAAACAGTATTCCTCCATCACTGTCAATGGGGGTAGAGCCACCTTCTTGGCTCGGGCTACAGGGGCTGTGAGAACCAAGCTTGGCCTCCTTCTGCTTTGGAAACGGGTCCTGGACTTGGGGCTGAGGCATGGGGCGCAAGTCTGTGGGGCTGTGTCCACCCGCTGGCCTGATGTGATGGACGGACCGCCTGGCGCGCTCCCTTCTCTGCACCTCTAGCCCCATATCAAACAAGCCATCCCTTTCCAGGCAGCTCGGAGCTTGGGCACGGATGGTGCCGAGCAGCTTCAGCTGCTTCAGTTTTACGCAGCAGCACAACCACAGACAGGAGGCCGGCTCGCAGGCGTGAGCTTCTGCCAAGCCCTAGGTCATCTTGCAACATTTTTGCAGGGAACCTTTAAAGCTCATGTTACTGTGCTCTTTACAGCAGATATTAGTATTTAATTGGGGCTTAATGGTCTCTCCAGTCAATATTAGCTTTTTGCTTATTATAAAGCGCTCTTGTTTGTTCCAGAAATGTATGTGATCCAGGCAACCCTCACTTTAAGAAAATCCAGTATGTAGGACCCTGTGTTCACTAAAGAGGTGTGGATCATGTACCTTTGTGTTACAAAAGGATATTTTTAAGGGAAGGATTTAATTTGAATGCCCCCACCCCGGGACTTCAATTTGGGGGTGTTTATCCCAAAGCGCATCTTTAATGTACATAAAGCAGGTGTATTTGACTTGCAAAGGTCACATGATACTGGCTCGTTGGTAAACAACACCAGGCTGGTGTTAGATGAGGCTTATTTTTGAGAACTTTGCAAATAAGAAAACCAGCTCCCCCATCCTATTCTTTGGCTCTTCCATTGACAGCCATGCTCCCTGTTCCATTCACCCTCATAGACTTAGCAAGTCTGAGAAATTAAATCCACCCCCATTGCCAGACAACTGTAGGCTTTAGGCGTTTTTTTTTTTGAGCCACTGAAACAAGTGTGGCACATAGCGAGCTCATCCGGCATTCCATTGGTGGGGCTGCGTCGTGAGGATCAGCAAGTAGGGATGCTGCCTCTCCCTCCCCCGCTCAGTGTCCTGGCTTCTGAGCCTCAGTGGTGTCGTCTGTTCAATGGGAACGGTACAGCTGCTGCATCTTTTTCAGACCTGGGGAAAACCCGATGATTTCCCAAGTGCCCTCCCAGCTCTCGGTTGTGAAATTCCATTCAGCGCCCATTGTTGACAGCGCCCCGGTCCGGTGGCAGGGTGCCAGGTCTCAGGGGGAGGAGGGGCAGAGATGAGTGACGCCTCATGGCAGGCCAGCCAGCTTGCAGGTGGGTGCGGTGGAGACACACGCCCTCCTGATGATGGCATCAAAGAGTGTCATGGAGGAGGGGCCGTGCAGTTCAGACACAGGGACTGAGGAAGGCTTTTCAAAGGAGGTGACATCGGGGTCTTGATGGTTGAGTAAGAGTCTGACAAACTTTGGGGAAGGAAGGAGGAAACTCATGTTCATCAAGTGCTAGTTACCGTTGTTAGGCCCGTCATGAACCTGCCCCCTGCCCTCGACCCCTTTGAGTGAGTTATTATGCTGGCTTCATGGGTGTCCAGTGTGTGCCCCACTCAGGGCCCGTGCTCAGAAGGGGCCTCAGCTCAATTTAAGGCTATGCTTTCACCACTGAAATTCTGAATACTCTCTGAACAAGGAGCCCTGCATTTTCACTTTGCACTGGGCCCCCCAAATTCTGTAGCTGGTCCCGGCCCTCAGAGACGTAGTTGCCTGCCCACAGTAACCCAGCTGTTAAGATCTGCACTAGTTCACCTCTCTGCTGCCTGTGGTCTCAGGGAATCTTCCAGATCAAGAGAGAGTGGGATGGACAAAGTAAACACAGAGTGGGGTGTTCAAAGCACAGGGAACTAAGGGATCCCAGTAGCAGGGGTGCCTCCCCTGGGATGTTTCTGCACCAGGGCAGGTTCCTGCCCCACAGAGCTGCTGAGACAGGCTCACTGAGGGCAGTTTTAAGGTACTTTGCTTTTATGGCTTTACACTGGGTCCAAGTAGAAGTTTAAGGCAGGAGGTTTGCCAGTAAAACTCAAATTGTATTTGGGAAATAAAAGAGAAACGGAGCTGTCCTGAATTCCCCCAGCTCTGGTAGCCTGCAGGGCAGGGAAGTACCCCCAAATGGGCTTCCTTGAAGCACACCGCCAACTGCCACAAATCGCGCCCCCCAACGCACCTCTGACACATGCCCAGGCTGTCCCCATCTGAACCCCCAAAGGGCCGATTTTCTTCAACAGGGAAGTCAAGGTTGGGCTGAGTCAGTGAACTTTGGCACTTGAAGCCTAAGGTGTGAAAACCCACGCTCCGCCAAGACAGGAACCCAGAGAGCAGCCAGGGGCCTGGTTCTTGCGTGAATTCAGGAGTTTGGCCATCGGCAGGGCAGACCCGCAGCCAGGGAGGACTGGGGGGCCCCTTCCCTTCTCACACCCGCCTTCTCTTTCCTGGGGACTGAGGTACCCAGCTTCATTATCGTGCACAGTGTGTTTTTAGAATCTTTCCAGGGGCAATATGAAAAGCCAGGCTTCCCCATCCCAGGGGGTCTCTGGCTAAGAAAACAAACAAACACACTCAGAGTCTGACTTTGTGATAAAACAAAAGAAGACCTGGAATGGGAGCAAAGTTCAGAGCCTTTTGCGGCAGAAACTGGTTCCTTCTGGAAAACGTGGGGCTGATTTTATAAGCCGCTTATTGCCGGCTCTCCCCTCCCCTCGAAGACAGATGCTTTTCACCATCCTTCCCTCCAGGGCACAGGGAACCAGAATTCTCCCACCCGGACCTGGTTCCCTGTTAGAAGTCTGAGTGGTTCCCCTGCCCTGCCTCCTTGGGGTCTTGTCTTTTCTGGCTTAGGGGGTTGCGCTTTCCTTTAGGAGCATCAGGCCAGGCCAGGCCGGCACACCAGTGTTTCTGGGGTAGGGTCTGAATGCTCAGCTCTGATGGAGAGTGATCTGATGGCGTCCTCTGTGGCTCTCAGAAGGTGGAGCTGCCTGCAGAGTGTTTTTAAGAAGGGAGCTTGGACCACAGAGTACCGAGGTCTGGGGAGAAAAGCCACTGCCCACTGGGCCCAGGGAACCTGGAACAATCTTGCCAGGGAGGCAGGGCGAGAAGGATGCTGATAGAAGTCATAGGTCCTGGTAGGTGCCAGGGAAACTACCTGTGGAGGAGACTGAGCAGGCCTGTGTGTGTTAGGGCCCAGGTGAAAGCTTGTTTTACGTCAGGGTTACAAGAGGAGTTCGTCTTTTCAGGATCTGTTTTGACTACTGCACAAGATAGATGAATGGAAACCTTCCCCACCTCAGCCCAGGCCGCCACTTTGTTCAACCAGAGACCTGGGGCCGAGCAGGCTGGGGTCAGGGCGCCAAGGCCAGAAGAAAGGCCTTCCTGCCGGGCCCAGCAGGCCTCTCTCTAGAGAAGGCCAGTTACGACTCAGCTGGGCGGCCACTGACTATCCTCATACTCACATCCCTCTAAACCCCTCAGGGCAGGGGTTCCATGGACTCCCCAGAAGAGCAGAGGGGGCAGATGAGGGAGCACCAAGGGCGCAGCAGAGAGGAGCTGGGCTCAGAGGCCGTCGGTCAGGGTTCCCGTGCTGCATCGCTGTGTGGCCTCTGTCCCTGGGGTCTGTCCTCTGAGAATGGAGGTGATTCTGCTTCCTGGACTTGGTGCAGAGCACAGAGCACCCGGCAGCTCCCACACTCCAGTTACTCAGCCGGGGTCAGCAGCCCTTTCCCAAGGTCACCCTTCGTTATTGCAGTGCATTTAGAAAATGCTCATTGTGTTGAGGAGGGGTGGTGGGAGTGCATGGGAGAAACTGTACTTACAAACCAAAAAAGTGTATGTGTTTGCAGGGCTGCGTAGGGGACCATAGATAGCTGTTATATGGCATGGTTTCTGAAAACCCCCTGTCTTCCTAGAAGGTGGGCAGCGTGTGGTGGGGTCCCCACATTGCCACATCCAGGGGCCACTTTTAACATCCAGTCTTTATAGAGTCTCCACGTGCCAGCTTGGAGTGGACACGAGTGGGTTATTACAGCACAGTCCCTGTGCCATTACCCGGCAGGCCTCTGGAGGTTTGCAGCCCATAGGTTGCAACCACGGGAGAGTAATGCAAAGCCCCCTGTCTCTAGATGGATGTGAGCTTGAATCCCAGCTTTGCAAATTCCTAGCTGAGG
Organism: Neophocaena asiaeorientalis asiaeorientalis; assembly: GCF_003031525.2. NCBI lineage: Eukaryota > Metazoa > Chordata > Mammalia > Artiodactyla > Phocoenidae > Neophocaena > Neophocaena asiaeorientalis. The sequence goes on along the minus strand of NW_020185332.1, from coordinate 427,177 downwards.
ACTGTGGACACACTACCTGACATTCAGGCCTCAGCTGCATCTTAAAATGGGAATTACCGAGAGGATTGACAGTATGTTGAGATACTGCATTTAAAGTGCTTCGTACTCTGCTTGGCACTTGGTAAAGGTTCATTAAATGTTGGCTGGTAACTCATCATCATTACTATTACTACTACTACTACTAGCTGCCTTATTTTATTGTTATTATCACTCCTCCTCCTCCTCCTCCTCCTCCTCTTATTTCCCCTTGGTTCTCAATTCCATTGGCACATTGCAGGTATTATTATTACCTGATATGAATACCCTTATGAGCTATACAGGCTGAGTCAATCTATTAAATAATTTATGCAAATAACATATAGAGATAAGATGGTGGTAATAATACTAGTAAAAAATAATAGCTGTTACTTGTGGAGTGCTTATTTTGAACCAGGGATTATTCAATGCACTTGAAATTAATCCCAGCAGCCCGAGGCAGTAAATTCTGATTGCATCCCCATTTTACAGATGAGGAAACTGAGGCCCAGGGGGTGAAGTCACTTACCCAAGATTTCACCACTAGCGAGTGGCAGAGCTGAGATTCACATGCAGGCAGCTTTGCTTCCGGGTCCTGTGCAGGAGACACCCAACTGGTCCTAGCCACTGTATTGTGCATTTTCTTTCTTTTTTAAAAAAAAAAAAAAATTAAGGGTACTTTAATTAATTAATTTATTTATTTTTGGCTGTGTTGGGTCTTCGTTTCTGTGCGAGGGCTTTCTCTAGTTGTGGCCAGCGGGGGCCACTCTTCATCGCGGTGCGCGGGCCTCTCGCTGTCGCGGCCTCTCTTGTTGTGGAGCACAGGCTCCAGACGCGCAGGCTCAGTAGTTGTGGCGCACGGGCCTAGTTGCTCCGCGGCAAGTGGGATCGTCCCAGACCAGGGCTCAAACCCGTGTCCCCTGCATTGGCAGGCAGATTCTCAACCACTGCGCCACGAGGGAAGCCCCTCTATTGCAAATTTTCCCTGTAACCTTGGCAAGTTCCCTTCCCTCTTTGGGCCTCAGTTTTTGCATCTGCAGAATCATGAATTTTGGCCACATGGATCACGCATTTCCTGGCCTCCCTCCTCCCCTTGCTGTCATTCTCCTTTTGCACCACACACAGCACGCGCGCGCGCGCTATGTTGGCTGGTAACTCATCATCATTACTATTACTACTACTACTACTAGCTGCCTTATTTTATTGTTATTATCACTCCTCCTCCTCCTCCTCCTCCTCCTCTTATTTCCCCTTGGTTCTCAATTCCATTGGCACATTGCAGGTATTATTATTACCTGATATGAATACCCTTATGAGCTATACAGGCTGAGTCAATCTATTAAATAATTTATGCAAATAACATATAGAGATAAGATGGTGGTAATAATACTAGTAAAAAATAATAGCTGTTACTTGTGGAGTGCTTATTTTGAACCAGGGATTATTCAATGCACTTGAAATTAATCCCAGCAGCCCGAGGCAGTAAATTCTGATTGCATCCCCATTTTACAGATGAGGAAACTGAGGCCCAGGGGGTGAAGTCACTTACCCAAGATTTCACCACTAGCGAGTGGCAGAGCTGAGATTCACATGCAGGCAGCTTTGCTTCCGGGTCCTGTGCAGGAGACACCCAACTGGTCCTAGCCACTGTATTGTGCATTTTCTTTCTTTTTTAAAAAAAAAAAAAATTAAGGGTACTTTAATTAATTAATTTATTTATTTTTGGCTGTGTTGGGTCTTCGTTTCTGTGCGAGGGCTTTCTCTAGTTGTGGCCAGCGGGGGCCACTCTTCATCGCGGTGCGCGGGCCTCTCGCTGTCGCGGCCTCTCTTGTTGTGGAGCACAGGCTCCAGACGCGCAGGCTCAGTAGTTGTGGCGCACGGGCCTAGTTGCTCCGCGGCAAGTGGGATCGTCCCAGACCAGGGCTCAAACCCGTGTCCCCTGCATTGGCAGGCAGATTCTCAACCACTGCGCCACGAGGGAAGCCCCTCTATTGCAAATTTTCCCTGTAACCTTGGCAAGTTCCCTTCCCTCTTTGGGCCTCAGTTTTTGCATCTGCAGAATCATGAATTTTGGCCACATGGATCACGCATTTCCTGGCCTCCCTCCTCCCCTTGCTGTCATTCTCCTTTTGCACCACACACAGCACGCGCGCGCGCGCGCACACACACACACACACACAGAGCAGAGAGGCTGGTCGACTGTCTGCAAAGTGGTGGCAAAGCACAGTCCTTGGCCCCAGAGACCAGCGGCTGAAAGAGCCCCCAAGGTGGACCCCGTGCAGGCAGTGGCGGTGGCTAGACCGCCCGTGATGTAATGACCGATTAGGAACTTCCTCTTGGAAGCCTGCCTTCCCCCG
>NW_020185332.1:414716-424771 GCF_003031525.2 Neophocaena asiaeorientalis asiaeorientalis | reverse complement strand
GGAGGGGCGGGTGGGAGCGAATAAGAGGAAACTCCTGTCAGCTGGGCCCTTGCTTTTGGAAAGCGTTCAGCGGAGAGGCTTGTTCTAAGCTGTTGACCATTAACATGGCCCTGTGCACATTCCTTCTCTGCTTTTACTGCCGGATCCCAGTGGATAAAGGACTGGTCTCCCCCTCCCTTAACAAAGAAAAAAAAAAGAGCTTCTAATTAATGCTGTATCTCTGGACTTGTTTCAAAACCTGAAGCCATTTCTGTAGCTTAAAATGACAAAGGAAGGTTAAGTGGAAACTTCTTTTTCCCTCTTTAGTTTGATAACAAAAACTACTTATCTAATGGGCAAACAAGGCTTTTAAAGGGGTGTTAGGTTAACCAGATGCAGGGCCACGTAATTACTCCCAGGCCTGGGAGCCTCAGATGAAAAAGCTGCTGGTTGGATGGGAACTTAAAGCCACAGGCATGACATGGGACAGAAGAAAGGAGTTTTCCAGGAGGGTAGGAGGCCCCAGTGGGGCCCTGTGCAAAGGGGATTGGAAAAGCCAGCCCTAGGCTCCTCTCTGGCTCTGCCAACAACTTGCTGGGTGACCCTGGACAAGTCACTTAACTTCTCTGAGTCTCTGAGTCTCCCTTCCCAGCTCTCGATGGGGACTGCCCATGTTTCATCGCTCATTGAGGTGCGGCTGGGCCAGCCCCAGGAGAGGCAGGGAGGCTGCTGAGGCCCAAGGGGGTGTGAAGCAGCAGCAAAAGCTTTGAACATGGAGGAGCATGAGCGGCCCAGCCAGGCCCTGGAGACCCGGGGACTCAGGGTCCAGCTTCCTGCGAATGCTCTGAGCCTCCACATCCAGCTTCCTTAGAGTCTAAGGGGTCGGAGACTTTAATCTGGGCATGTCTCTGGTTTGCCTCCCAGGATGGGTGAGTCCAAGGCGGTCCGGCCCAGTGGAAAGGGGGGAATCACAAGGAAAACAAGCTGCATTGCGTATGCTCAGGCTTTTGGAGCGTGCGGCCCACGGGGGAGCACACAGGAACGTTCCTGCCCTTTGTTTTGACAGAAAACTGCTGATTCGAAGAAGCTAAAGGCTTGCTTGGGATTTCAGCTCTCCCCGCCTCCCCCAGACGCAGTTGGCCCCCTTGGTGCCCCAGCACCCCAACAGAATTACACGTTGGGCTCGAAGCACCCTTGCTGGGCGGAGAGGCCAAGAGGAAGGAACGCCAGCCGTCGGAGGGGCCGGCTTCAGTGCAGGGGACCTACTGTCAGGCCAGTCTCCTCCTGCCCGCCGCAGGCATCACCACCCTCTGGTGGCAGGAATGTGGGTGCCACCGGGTGGCCAGGCCGCCCCTCTCTGGCCGGGAAACACAGGGCTTGTCCCTTGGACCACCTGGGAGCCCTGCTGGGACCACTCCAGGATGGCCACAGAGGGCTGGCCTAGCAGCACATTTCCACTATCTTCGTTGTAATTCTTTCAAGGCACCATACGTACAATGAAATGCTCAGCTGTCTAGTGCATAGGTTATGATTTTTGACAATGTCTACACCTGAGTTCCCACTGTGCCAATCAAGATATCAAACATTTCCAGCACCTAAGAAAGTTCCCTCGTCCCCTCTCCCCAGAAGTAATCCCTGTTCTGATTTCTGTCATTGTAGGTTAGTTTTATCTACTTAAGAATTTCGTATCAGTGGAAACAAACGGCACACATCTTGTGTGTCTGGCTTCTTTCACTCGGCCGGATGCGTCTGAGATTCACCCACATTGTGGTGTGTTTCAGTAGTTTGTTCGTTTCTATTGGTGAGTCGTATTCCACTGTATGGATGAGCCTTATTTTTGTCTATCCATTATCATAGTCTCTTTGGGCTGCTATGATAACGATACCATAAATTGGTGGCTTAAATAATGCATATTTATTTCTCACAGTTTTGGAGTCTGGGAAGTCCAAGATCAAGGGGCCGGTAGATCTGGTGTCTAGTGAGAACCATATCCTGGTTCATAAATGGCTGTATTCTTGCTATGTCCTCACACGGTGGAATGAGGGAGCTCTCTGGGGTCTCTCTTTTTTTTCTTGCGGTACACGGGCCTCTTACTGTTGTGGCCTCTCCCGTTGAGGAGCACAGGCTCCGGACGTGCAGGCTCAGTGGCCATGGCTCACGGGCCCAGCCGCTCCACGGCATGTGGGATCTTCCCGGACCGGGGCACGAACCCGTGTTCCCTGCATCGGCAGACGGACTCTCAACCACTGCGCCACCAGGGAAGCCCTGGGGTCTCTTTTAAAGAGCACTAATCCCATTCATGACCTAATCACTTCCCAAAGACCCTACCTTCTAATGCTGTCACATTGGGGTTTAAGATTTCCAACATGAATCTGGGGCGGGGTGGGAGGGGGGCGCACACGCAAACATTTAGTCCATAACATCCATCCTCCTGTTGATGGACATCTGAGCTGCTTTCCAAGTTTGGGTGATTACGAGTAGAGCTGCCGTGAACGTGCATGAAATCACAGAAATGTAGAGCTCATTGGTCAGAAAGGAAGACTGAGGCCAGGAGAAGGAGGATGGCCTGCCTGATCAGGGCCAGGAGGCTGGACACCGGGCTGCAGGCCTCCTGACCCCCGGCCTGGTGCCTCTCCACCAGATCTGCCCCAGACATCACGCCAGACTGCGCCTCTCCTCTCCCCCTTCCCCTGGAACCCTTCCAGCTGGGACCCAGAGTCTGGCTGGGAACTAGGCCAGGCCTTGAGCAGGGGGTAGCGAGCAGGAGTTTCGGTCAGAGCGCGGTCATCTTTGATGTTGTTCACTCGGGTCTGACTCTGCGGTATTTATTTGCAATTAAGGAGCTGGTTCCTAATTAGGCTGATGGCGGGACCACAGCCCTGGAGCCACGAGAAGCAAAAGATCTTCTGCAAGAGACTGTCCCCTCGCGGCCTAGGTGGCAGCCCAGGCCGCAGACGAGAGGTGTGGTGGGTCGGGTGGGGCTCTGCGTCTGTGAGGAGTGGAGAGGTGACCCTGGGTTTGGGGGTGCCTGCCTTCTCACAGAGGGCGGGTCAACTTGTTCTGAACACACGGCATGAGATCTGAATACGTGTGTGTGTGTAAATAGAACCCCAGGAGCACTCATCTGTGTCCCCCACGTTCAGTTATTCATTGCTTCACCCTTCATTCCTTCGCTTACTGAGCATCTCTTTGCATCTCACGTACCGGGCTGGGAGCTAAACCTTAACATTTGTGAAGTACTTTACCGTTTGCAAAGGGCATTGCCGTCCATTGTCCTATTGTAACTTCCCGTGCTGGTGACCCTGGGTCGTGACCCGTGACACCCCTAAGGAGCCCTAGCCTTGGAAGGGTTAGGCCAGCGCTGGGACGGATAAACAGACAGCTGCTTCTTTCTGCTCCCGATTGGTCTGCTGCCAGAGTTGCTAGAAAATCCAAAGACGGACTGTGCAAATGAGGCGCTCAGTTATGAGCAAGTCCGTTTTACAAATGGGGATACTGAGGCTTGGGGACATTCAGTGGCTTGTTCATGGCCACATATCCAATCAGTGGTGAGAGCTTAGGTCTGTCTCACTAGGAAACCTTTTGGATCATGTGACAAGCATTAGGTTAGAATCTGGGGTCTCTAGTTCTGGTCCCACTTCTGCCACCCACTGCTGTGTGTCCTTGGGCAAGTCACCCGGTACCCGCGGGGGGTGCCATCTTGGAGGCACAAGGACATTGGACTCAATTGATAGTACCCACAGGCCAGCCTCAGGACTAAGTTTTCATTGGCCCATGGTGAAAGAAATAAGAAAATTTCTTATAATCTAAATGTATCAATTTAAAATTTTCTGATTTACGTCCTACCTATTTTGTGAGTATCAAATTACTTTCTTCTGTGCTAGTGATAGTAGATGGTCTTGGGGTTTTTAATAAGTCTGTATGTGACAAAATAAAACCGTGGTAACCTTATGACATTCCCAACCCCTCCATTAAACAGTGTATTGGTTTGTGAAAGCCCAAAGCATCAGCGCTCCCTGGATGAGATGATGCCGGGGGAACCCTCCAGCTCTTGGAGCCCAGAGACTCTAAGAGCTAGGTGGAGACGGGGATGCCCCAAGCATGGTGATGGGCTCACCTGCCGGCCTGCTCTCTCAGGATCAGACCTGAGACCCTAGTCCTTGCCCAGCACCCCCTTGGGCCTGAGGGCATCGGTCCCACCTGCTGGGCGGGATTCCTGTGGGGGGTAGGGGTGAGGGCAGTGTGCCAACACTTGGGATCTATTTTATTTCCTTCCTTCTTCCCTTGTAGGTGTTCTAAGAGCACCCTGGGGATACATGCAGACTTGGGACAGCTGCAGAAAGGACTAAGACCCACCCCTTCCTCCTTGAGAGCTGAGGCCAGCCAGGGGGCACAGACACCTGCTCAGGCCAAGGGAGGGACTGCATTTAAGGCTCTAGGCGCACAGGAGGGAGAAGTCAGAGAGGGCTTCTCAGAGGCGGCAGTCCATCCCCTGGAATTTGGAAGACGTGGCCTGGAGCCCAGGCCTGATGAGTTATTACCCAGTCTGTTCAACCAAAGAGGCCGCGGAAAGTGAGGCCTGGCCCGGGTAGTGTCCCTGAGCGCCACGGATGGGGCAGGCTGGGCCCTAGGGCAGCTCCGGGGCGGGCGCTGACTGGGGCAAGGCCAGGAACACAGGTGTTGATGAGATGGGGGTAGAGGGTGAGGGCGCATTTGGCTCGGCTGGGGTGGGAGGTACTGAGAGGAGGGGGACAGGAAGGCCCACTTGGCCTTGAATTGAAAGCCTTTTAGGAGCTGGGAGGGAGGAATTACCCCACCCCCTCAATCCCATTACCCCCACCCCCTGACTGTTAAACTGCTTCTTTGCCTTTTACAATAGCGTGGCTCCCTCCTGGGGCAGAGCTGCCACTTCATGACTGGGTGGCCCTCTCTGAGCTTATCTCTGGAGGGGATGGCAGCACTCCCTCACTCGGTGGGACTGGCTGAGTCTTCAGGGAATGAAGATCTTTCGTTTCTGGGGCGGGCAGTGACTCACCGGCTTGTGGGTGAGCACCTCTAGGACTCAGACCACGAGAGCAGTCGTGGTTACAAACGGGGTGAGGTTTCGAGAAGGGGGGCATTTGCTTGGTGCATGGGTTTTGGGGGGTGTCTGCCCGGAGTATGGAGAAGAGCTCCCCTCGGGAGTGTGGCCTGGCACTGATGCTGGCTCCAGCACTCACTAGTGTGTGCCCTTGTCTGGTTATGGCACCTCCCTGGGCCTCAGTTACCACACCTGTGAACTGGGGTGATAACAGGTGCAACCAAGGCCGTTGTGAAGAAGGCGCCTGGCTCGTGCAAGGCACTCAGGGATGCCTATTGTCTGTCTTGTCACCCGACATTCTCCAGGCATAGCTTCTTTGCTTCCCCGCCTCTCTGTGCCTAGTGCAGTAATGGAGTTCTTGTTGCTTGGTGAGAAGGTTGGTGTTGCAGTTTCACGGCCAAGCTGGGATGGTGCCGCTCTCCTGGCTCTTGGAAACTCTCAGACCAGTGCTAGATGGATGCATGGAGAAAGGGGCAATGGCTTGGGGTGTTCCTAGCTGTCCACCTGCTGGGGCTGGCCTAGTGCCCGCAGCTGTGTCACCTACCACGGGCTAGAGCTGTCTCTCTGCGCACTGGCTAAGGGGCAAGTCAGCTGAGGGCAGGGAGCAGGGCCTCCTTCCCCCATCCCGACCATCAGCTAGAACCACGAGGCGCCTGGATGGGGGACTGTGAGACAAAACGATATGTCCTCAGGGGCTGGCCTGGGGGCCTGCGGCTGGGATCTTAATGCCAGGCAGAGGGCAAGGGGCATGCCCTTTGGGACTGTGCCCAGCCCCAGGCCACAGCAGAGCAGGCAGCCCACAGGAGGCCCCTCAGGTGGACATTTTCCTGCTAGGTGGGCCTCCCAGCACATAAGACAATGTCAGGAGCCCTGTCACCCGGCTGCTCTGGGGCCTCTAGGCGGGGCTGGGCTGAAGGCAGACAGAGCTGACCTCACCCAGGCTCCTGACGGAAGTTGTTGGCAGTGCTTTCTCCCTCAGGTTTGATTGGACTTTTTTTTTTTTTTTTTTGGCGATACGCGGGCCTTTCACTGTTGTGGCCTCTCCTGCTGCAGAGCACAGGCTCCGGATGCGCAGGCTCAGCGGCCATGGCTCACGGGCCCAGCCGCTCCGCGCCATGTGGGATCTTCCCGGACTGGGGCACGAACCCGTGTCCCCTGCATCGGCAGGCGGACTCGCAACCACTGCGCCACCAGGGAAGCCCCTGATTGGACTTTAATCTGTTTCTTTTGGAGAAGCCGAGCCATAAAGGGCCTCAGTGCATCCTCATCAGGCCTCCAGCAGACCTTCGCCCTCTGCAAAAGCCCCAGCCAGGGGCCTGTGTGGGAACACATAACCCCACCGGGCAGTCATGGGTGCCCACCTGCTTGTCAGAGCCCTGAGCTCAAAGGAGAGACCAGATGTCAAAACGCTTCAGAATCTGAGAAGCCGGCCACACCCGAGAGCAGTGAGGAGGGGGCTGCCCTTCAAGATGGGACCCTTGCCTATACCTGGTATTACGCCTGGTCTCAGAAAATTGTTAAATTCATGCAGACATGTAGAGATGCCCCAAGCTGGAGTGCGGAGGGATCCCAGTCATCACCCAGGCCACCCTTTTGCCGTCTATGGGGAAACTGAGGCCCGGAGAGGAGCCGCTGGCAAACCGGAGCCCTCGAGGAGCGATTTCCTTTTGCACTTAGAGACCCTCTGCTTCTCTGTCTCACAGAGGCGGCTACAGTTCTGGTGGAAAGCTGCACTTCCTGCGCAGAGAGCCAACTTGAGGGGCCGGGGGTGGGGGTTACTGGGAGACCCTGCGTAACGCTCCAGGCTGAGGCTGGGCGCCGTCGGGCAGCCGCGATTCCCATTCTGGGCCGGAAGAGATCCTGGGGGCCACATTCCCCACCGCACCGCGCCTTCCGAAATGCCTGAGTCCCCTCTGAGGGGCGGTTTATGCCCTCTGATAGCTTCACCCCGCTCTGTTCAGGTTGAGGCTTGGACTGACCGGGTTCAAATCCCGGTGGTGCCACTCGCCGGCTGAGTGGCCTTGGGCAGGCTGCTTGGTGGCTGCCAAGTCTCGGAAGCTCATCTGTAAAGTGAGAAGGTGGCCTCCGCACAGTTATGGGAGGACCCAGTGAGTCACGTGCGGAGTGAGGAGTGCAGAGCACAGCACCCGGAACAATGTAGGTGCTCACCAGTCAGTCCCTCCCTTGGGTGTGTGGGTGTGTGTCCCTCTCCTGCTGGCTTGTAAAATTCTACAGGCAGGAGCCGGGTGTGGCTCATGTTTGGGTGCCCACAGGCACCTGGCACAGTAGGTGCCTTGCCTTCGTGTGTGTCTGGGGGTGCGGTGGGCGGTGAGGTCCTGCTGTGGGTTAAATCTGAGGACGGCCTGGCCCGTAGTAGTGCTCCCCATGTCTGTTGGGCGCCAGAGACCCCCCTCAAAGCCCACCGGCCAGGCGGCAGTGCCACTTCCGCTGCCCTGGAATAACACCCGCGTGCCCTGTGCTTGCCCCGCAGACGCCAGCATGTCTCCGGATGCCACCAAGCCGAGCCACTGGTGCAGCGTGGCCTACTGGGAGCACCGGACACGGGTGGGCCGCCTCTACGCGGTGTATGACCAGGCCGTCAGCATCTTCTACGACCTACCTCAGGGCAGCGGCTTCTGCCTGGGCCAGCTCAACCTGGAGCAGCGCAGCGAGTCGGTGCGGCGCACGCGCAGCAAGATCGGCTTCGGCATCCTGCTCAGCAAGGAGCCGGACGGCGTGTGGGCCTACAACCGCGGCGAGCACCCCATCTTCGTCAACTCCCCCACGCTGGACGCGCCCGGCGGCCGCGCCCTGGTGGTCCGCAAGGTGCCCCCTGGCTACTCCATCAAGGTGTTTGACTTCGAGCGCTCCGGCCTGCTCCAGCACGGGCCCGAGCCCGACGCCGCCGACGGCCCCTACGACCCCAACAGCGTCCGCATCAGCTTCGCCAAGGGCTGGGGTCCCTGCTACTCCCGGCAGTTCATCACCTCCTGCCCCTGCTGGCTTGAGATCCTCCTCAACAACCACAGATAGCGGCCCACCACCCGCCCCGCCAATGGGGGCCCCGTGCCCAGAGACACAGCCCCCACGGACGACCCCCCCCAGATATCATCTACCTAGATTTAATATAAAGTTTTATATATTATATGGAAATATATATTATACTTGTAATTATGGAGTCATTTTTACAATGTAATTATTTATGTATGGTGCAATGTGTGTATATGGACAAAACAAGAAAGACGCACTTTGGCTTATAATACAGATATATTTTCTTTCTTCTCCTCCTTCCTCTTCTTTATGGTTTTTTTTTTGTTGTTGTTGTTTGTTTTTTTTTTTAAAGAAAATGATACAGCAGAGCTAGGTGGAAGAGCCTGGGTTTGGTGTATGGTTTTTGAAATATTAATGCCCAGACAAAAAGCTAATACCAGTCACTCGTTGATAATAAAGTATTCGCATTATAGTTTTTTTTTTTTTTTTAAACTGTCTTCTTTTTAACAAAGAGGAACATGCAGGGCTTCTGTGGGTTTCTGACCCATCAGGCATCCCGAAACTTGACTTCAATCTTTTACCAGTTAAAGAGTAGAGGGAATTACATTGAAAAGGGAGGAAGGGGGCTTCCCTGGTGGCGCAGTGGTTGAGAGTCTGCCTGCCAATGCAGGGGATACGGGTTCGAGCCCTGGTCTGGGTAGATCCCACATGCTGCGGAGCAACTGGGCCCGTGAGCCAGGGCCACTGAGCCTGTGCGTCTGGAGCCTGTGCTCTGCAACGAGAGACCGCAACAGTGAGAGGCCCGCTCACCGCGATGAAGAGTGGCCCCCGTTTGCCACAACTAGAGAAAGCCCTCGCACAGAAACGAAGACCCAACACAGCCATAAATAAATCAATAAATTTATTTTTTAAAAAAAAGGGGGGAGGAAGGTCATATGTTTGCTCTTAAGGCCAGAGAAGGTTCTGTTTTTCCTTCCCACCCATGGCTGTAGTGTGTCCACAGGATTCAGGGGGAAGAGGGAGAGTACATGGGCCATCCATCCTAGGTAAACTCTTCCAGTCTGATGGGAGAGGCTCATGCTCTGGCCTAGAGGAACTCTCAGCCTGATGGGGAAGACTTGGGTCCATGCCTCTCATCTCTGAGCTGTCTGCAAGCTAGAAAACATTAATTCTCACCACTTTGGGGAAATGGCCTGTGGAAGAAAGACTGAGATGGTGGGTCTTGAACCCACCTACCATCTCACAGAAGCCACCTGAGCCCCAGGGTGAAACTCCTTTTAGGACCTAGATAAGCTACCCTCCCATCCTCCCACCAAGTAGCTCAGAACCTGCCCATCTGGAACTGTAGTCATGATTGATGCAAAGGCAGGTGGTTTCTTTCTACTCTATAAAAGGGAAAAGTTAAGGTTCTGGAAGGGTAAATGACAAGCTCATGAGACAGATCAAGGTTAGAAGTTAACCAGAGCCATATCAATTAAATCAGTTTCCTCTCTTGAGAAAACTCAAAAAAGAAGGCCTTCTTGGCCAGATAAATAAGGTGAATGTTACATTGTATATCTTCTTTCTTGGAGATTTACATTAGCCTATTAAATGCTCTGAGAAGTCCTGTGTGTTATCTATTGCTGCGTAATAAATGATCCTAAAACTTGGCAGCTTGAGACAACTCACATTTATTATCACACAGTTTCTGTGTTCAGGAATGCAGGAGCAGCTTAGCTGGGTGGATCTGGTTCAGGGTCTCGTGAGGCTGCAATCAAGCTGTCTGCCAGGGCTGTAGTCATCTGAGGCTTAACTGGGGCTGGAGGACCCACTTCCAAGCTCGCTCACGTGGCTGTTGGCTGGAGGTCTCAGTTCCTTGCCACGTAGGCCTCTCCATTGGACTACTCATGACGTGGCAACTGATCCAAGAGAGAGAGACCAAGTGTGAAGCTGCTGTCTTTCCTAACCTTATCTCAAAAGCGTCCTGCCATCACTTCTGCCATATTCTGTTGATCACACAAACCAA
>NW_020185332.1:370725-414680 GCF_003031525.2 Neophocaena asiaeorientalis asiaeorientalis | reverse complement strand
GGGAATCGTGGCCGTCACATCCTCCAAGAACTATACTCTTTCACTTAGTTTCCCAAAGTTATATTCCAGTGGACTCCTTCTCCACGCCTGCTAATTCTGTCCCCATACCCAGGCCGACCAGCCCAGACCCTTTCACTCTACTCTACCACCCTCAGACCCGAGCTTCCCGGGAGGCCCTCCTCCTTCTGCTGTCCCCACTATCCAGGCCTTGGTCCTCCTGGGGCGCAGTGAGCAGAGCGGTGCTGTGCTGTGTGGGGATGGGCAAGGAGTCACTGTTTCTGTCTTCTTTTCAGGTCAGTGACAACTGACACTAACTCACTGTTTGTGAGTCCTTCCTACTCATGAAGTGACTTTGATGCATCCTGTCTTCGCAGAAACCTCTGCGGGGGTGTTCTCTGCCATTCTCCTCTTCCAGATGGAGGAATGGATGCTTACACAAATGCTGTCATTTGCCCAAGCTCCCTGGGGGGGAAAGGAACAAACCTCTGTCTCAGATGTCGGCTGGGTGTCGTCTTATGTGCTGGTTGTGATCGGCTTTGCTGGAGTGGGCCTGCCCCTTGGGGACGGTCCGTGAGCCTGAAGGGCTGAACTCTGGGGGCCCAGGGGCCTCAACCTTGCAGCAATCTTGGTCCAAGGCCTGCCCTGTCCTGAGGCTGAGGACCTCCCTAAGGTCCTTGGGTGGCCTCGAGTGTTAGAGAGAAGGCCTGGTGGCTGCCTTTCTTTGTGGGGGTCTGAGACTCCAGTTCTAGCCCCTCAGTTCACACAGGGAAACCAAGTCCCAGACAGAACAGTCTGAGTTGCTGAGGGCACAAGTGGCGCTAGGACCTGCTGTCCTCCCCCTTTCCCGGTTGTGGTGCTGGAAGAAACTCTGTGGTTTCCCCCAGACCACCCAGGGATCCAGTGACTCAGGCTCCAAAGAAGACACTTTCTAAACAAGGCCCCGTCTCTGGAGAGCGTCGTGGGAGCCTGGTCCCTGGAGGCCCTGGGAAGCGAGGTGGGTGGGACTTACTGCCCCCAAACCCAAGCCCAGGCCTGGGGTGAGGGCGGAGAGGGAATGGATTTCCTTCTGTTGACTAGGTTTTTGAGAGGCCTTAGTCCCTCCATTGCTTCTTCGTCTCAGCTTCACAGCCCACCCCCATGTCCAGTCCCTTCCCTGCTTAGTCTCTGGGAATGTCTGTGGGTAGGGGCTGTGGAAGGATGGATCTACGAGTGAGGGAAGCACAGCTGGGAAGAGGGGGTGCCTGGAGATCTTGTGTTCATGCTTCAGGTGAGAAAACCCAAGGCTCAGAGAGGACCATGAGGAGCCCAAGGTCACACAGCAAGTACAGGGCAGAGCTGAGCCTAACACCCATGTCTCGAGACTCCTGGTCTGGCTGCTTCCTCTGTGTCTGGGCATGGATTCCCCCAGTGCTCTGGAGGGCATGCACACACCTCTGTTCACCTCTGTGAACTCCCCCCATCCCCCCGCCACCTGTCCTGGAAGCTCCCGTCCCACACACACATTTCAGGGGCCTTCGTTGTTCCGGCTGCCTCTGGCTGCAGCTGCCTGTTCTAATCTGGACTCTGCTACTTACCAGATAGGTGATCTGAGGCAAGTTATATACTTAACCTCTCTGGGCCTGAGTTGCCTCATTGGAATAACAGGAAGAGTATCTGGGACTTCCCTGGCGGTCCAGTGGTTAAGGCTTCACCTTGCAAAGGCAGGGAGTGCGGTTCGATCCCTGGTCAGGGAGCTAAGATCCCACATGCCTTGCGGCCAAAAAAACAAAACATAAAAAACAGAAGCAATATTGTAACGAGGTCGATAAAGACTTTAAAAATGGTCCACATCAAAAAAAAAAAATCTTAAAAAAAACCAAAACACAGTAAGAGTGTTTACATCCTAGTGTTGTCAGGAGGTTTAACTGAATTAATGCCTGTTGAGCACTCACAACTAGCAAGTATTAAGATGTCAGCAAGTGCCCCCCGGTATTATCTTGGGGCCTGGAAGGTAGCCCAGGTTGGCGAAGAAAACCTGGGTCGGGGTCTCAGCAGGTATGAGGACTGAAATCCAGATCTCCTAAGTCGCTGTTGCCTTGGGCCATCAACTGACCTGTGTGAACCTCAGTTTCCCCAGCAGGAATAGAGTCAGTGACCCACTGGGACATCCCTTGTTGGGGACGCCAGGGCCTCCCCCTGACAGCTGCTGTGGCCTCTTACTGGGCTTCCGTCCCTCTCCCACCCCCTCCAATCCACTGTTGACCCAGAGTCATGGTCTGCACCCAGATCTGACAGTGTGGGTGTCACTGTCAAATCTGTCAGTCCTCCGAGTGACAGTGACCTCTCTGGTGACTGCCTGTGCCCTCAGGTTACAGCGAGTCTGTCCGTGCTCGCTCCTGCCCGATCCAAGACCTGCCCACGCCGCTGTCCCCTCTCTCCTCCCTGGGAGTCTCCCAGAAGCCAGAGATGTCTTATGTCCCTTTGGCCCCCCTGGCCCTGGTCCAGCCCAGTGCCGGGCACAGAGGATAGGCTCCCTGGATGTTTGTGGAATGAAAGGGTCATGGAGGTAATAGATGTGGGTGGGTTTTATAAACTCTAAAAGAACGAGCAGTCATCCAGAGGGGGGTGTGTTTATTAGCATCATATGTCTCCATGACAACCCCAGCTGGCTTCTCCTTACAGGCCCCTAAGAGCCCTCATCTCCTCCCCTAGCCTCAGGCCCCAGGTCCTATAGCCTTATTCTACCCTCCTGGGGATGTGGTAGCAGGAATTCCTGATGGCGTGTTCCTTTGATGATTTGGAACACAGACTCAGAGAATGGCTAAGCTGGGAGGGCCCTTAGAGGACATCTAGTTCCATCCCTGTCATAGAACTGAGGCTCAGAGAGGTCAGGGTGGTGACCAGGGTCACACACCAAGGCAGTGGCCAATGGGGGCCAAACCCTTGACTTGGGGCTCCTTCCAGAGCTGATTTCTCAGAGATGCTGCAAAGGCTTCTGTGTAGACAGGGTCAGCCCGAGCAAAGCAGTCAAGAGGCAAGAAGGGTAGGGGCACAGATCATTTTTTGGTTTTGTTTGTTTTTAATTGTGGCAACCTGGATAACCCAGGGGAAGTTGTGTGTCACCTTGGCCTGGTCGGGGGTTTGGTGGAGAATGCTGGGGAAGAGGGTGTCCAGTCTAGGCTGACCGTCACCCGGGTTAAAGGCTAGAACAGCCTCTCAGCCTTGCTGTTTTCAACACAGGTCACAGCGAGGCTAGCGGAGTATAGATGAAATGCCTAGAATTTCTGAGGGTGACACTGGGAGCTTATGTGATGAGTAGGGGACACGGATGGTTTTTAATGTGACCTCCTTGGACTTCCTAGGGGCACCGTGGGAGACCTGGCTGAGTGATGCTGGGAGAGACCCCTCTTACTGGGCTTTAACTTCCCTTCAAAACTGAAAGGTCTAAACCAGATGGCTTGATGGTGCCTTTTGGGGGAGCCCAGGGGCTCTAGAGAGCCCCTGATGCTCACTCCAGAATCTAGGGTGGGCTTTCCTATTAGATCTGCTGAGAGGAGCTGAGACAATTGCTAGTAACAGAACCCTTACTTTGTTTAGCAATAATTATAACAGTTATCATTTACTGAGGGACTTGTTATGTACTAGGCACTTTGTATCATCTCATTTAATCCTTATTTCTGTTTTATAGATGAGGCTCAGTGGAGTCAAGTAAGTTGCCCAAGGTCACACAGCTAGGAAGTATCAGATGGGGGATTCCCACCCAGATCTCTCTGGTTCCAGAGCTGGTGTTCCTACCCACCCTCACCCCCAATCCTGCTAATGAATGCCAGCAGTTCTGAACTTGACTTTCCATGGCTGCTGAGCACACAAGCTTTGGAGGCAACTCCCAGGGCTCCAGGCCCAGCTCTGCCTCCAGCTAAGTGACCTTGGGTAAGTTACCTAAGGTCTCTGAGCCTCAGTTTCCTTATTTGTTAGAATGGACACCTCCTAGGATAGTTAGGAAGATGAAATTATATGGGTTTATATTTGTAAAGCAGTTAGAATAGGGCCTGCTTGTAGTCACATTTAGCATTTGTTGAATTTTTAAAATACTGTGTTTATTGCCAGCTTTTTGAGGTCAGTTTTGTTTGAACCAGCAAATTAATTGGAAATGTTTATTTGTAATAGTTTCACTTTCTATTTCTCATCTTCGAGCAGTGAACAAAATGGAGCTTTAGGAATGCCTAGAAAAACACACACATAAACAACACTGTGTACACGCATGCAGTCTAAGATGTCCTTTCCTTAACATTTCAACAGAAACACATCTATTCATAAGTTTTTGTAGAGAAGGGGAAAAAAATCTTCTCCATAGGCCATAGAATGTTGGCCAAGTTCCTTAAATTGTCTGAAATGGGCAGCATATCGGTGCTTTCTAAGTGTGTGTATTGGAAGCAGACCCTTTGGCAACGGTGACCCCACTCCCACCCCTGCTCCCTCTTCCCTTTCCTTGTCCACCCATGGAGGGAGGATGGTTGCTGTTCCTGGACCTGACGACAACTATTTTGACTCTTTAAGAATCCCCTGCTTTGTGTTGCCCAACATATAATGTCAATACATGTCAAAAACCACATCAGTTCCCCAGAAAGCCGAGTGGCGCCTTGGTGACAGGCCTTGGCTGGCTCCTAGGCTCTCCTCACTCTGGGGCTTCAGGGGGTTGAGGTCTGACCCTTGGGGCCACTTGGCCCCATCCGGGCCCACAGCCAGGATCTCTGCCAGGCCCTGGCTGTGCTGAGGGGTGTCCCTGCCACGATTCACAGGGAAGAAGAACCAGCTTGAGCCACACAAGGTTTTAAATTGAGGAATCGTCAGTTTGTATATTTGGGATCCCATTCTGTCTGATTCTGAGCCTGATGATTCCAGGGGTGCCCCGCTAGGGAGCAGGCAATGTCATCGAACACCTTCTGTGACAGTTTCTAGGCTTCAGGGGTGGGCTCCCAAGCGACCGGGAGAAGCCAAAAGCCTTTGAGGTGAGTCTCTTCTGGAATGTGCCACGGCTGGGGAGAGAGGGGACACAGAGCCGCTGAAAATCATCTTTGAACACGAGATCTTGCCACCTTCTCCATCAAGCCTTATGCCCGAGCTGCTGCTGCTGAAGACGCAGGGCCAGCTTTGGAGAAAAGTGAAAGCGTGTGGATGTTTGAATCTTGGCTCCGCCATTTTCCAGTCTCTGTGAACCTGGTCTTTTCATGTGTTTCCTCTGGGCTGTGATTTTCTCATACGTAGAATGCAGATGATATCCTCTACCACAAAGGGACCAGATGAGAACGTTTGTACTGTTGGGCGACAACTCTCCGTGGGTCTCTCTGAGAATCTTGCAAGCAGAGGCACTGACTGCCTTCTAGACTCTCTTCAAGGGTATATGATAGCCAACAGACTTAGAAGATAGAGATCGTGTCTCCCTCTTGTGCAAAGCACCCTCATTTTACTGCCCGTTATAAAAGATTTGGGTTCCCTAAGCTCAGAATTCCTCTCCTATAAAGCACCCCACTGAGTGTGAAGGCGTCGCTCGTCTCTCTTTGCACCACAAGAAAACCAGTACTGCTCACATTTGCCAGTGGTGCTGTGAGTAATAAAAGTCTGTTGTCTCTGACCCAGGAGTCTCGTGTCTTCCACCAGCATCCAGGAAACAGGGCAAGCTAACTTACTGTCTTACAAATAGGCTAAAATCTCAGATCCTTCATAGATCTTGACAGTGATGAGAAAGGGATGCTGAGAGAGACATGGCTCTCTGAAAGAGGAAAAAGGAGGGGCTTGCAAGCCGATTAATGGGATTTTGAGGGAAGTCCATGGAAATCACTAGCAAATAGGTTGACCGAGTTGTATGGTCAAGTGGGCAATAGATGGCCCTCTATTTTATGGCCTTTTAATGAGGAGGAAATGGGGAGGTGGTTGCAGGCTGAGTACTAGGAAGGAGGTTCAAAGACAGCTGCCAAAACACTGCCCTGGTCGTGGTTAACTCTCCGGGTGGTGGGACTTCCTCGTCAATCTAGTGTTCCGCCTCCATTCCTCCCCCATGAAAACAACCACCACTAGGATTTGTCCTGTGTGGACCGAGGTCACTCTTGCCTTTCAGATAGCAGTTAGGGAGACGGGCACTTATGCCAAGAAAGGAGGGAAATTCACCACTGCTATGGGGAGAAACCAGCAGGATTCTTAGAACTCTGGCTCGTTCACTTGGAGACAAGAGGGTGGGACAGGTCACACTCGCTAGGGAAGGATGATGACTCAGCCCCTCATGCAGTCTGTCATACCAACTTTAGATCCAGGCAGAGATGACAGTCAAAGGTCTGTGAGTCCTAGCTGCTCTAAGGAAGTTTTGACCTTCTTGGGGAAATTTCCCCGAGACAGACAACCATAGGTGGAGGATGGACAGGTATCAGGGCTCTTACTGCTGCAGGTTGGGTTTGTCCCAATGGTGTCTACTGGACGGCTGCAGCTACTCTACCTCAGTGGGCAGATCTCAAGACTGTTCTCACAGCTCCAGCCAACACTGCTCTTGATGGAGCTTGCTATAGTTTTACTGTCTCTTAGATTTAGCCAATGACCTAGCTGTTTCATCTACTGCTTGGAAAACTACAAGCTGGCAGGTTAAAGACACCTCTCTGTAGGGTCACAAACTGTCACGACAAATTGAGGCTATTGATTGAACTTTGTGGGTCACTCCTGCAGACGCCTACGGGAAAGGTCTGTTCTCTGATGAGACCGACTGGCATGCCTGCCCTGCCCAGGCTGCCCCCACTGCTGCCTGGACCTATCATCCCACGACTACCCTCAGAGGCCTGAGCAAGTAAAGGATGCCATGTTCCTACACTGCACACCGACCTGTGACTGCCGCCCAAAGTTGACCTGGCTGTCTTGCAGTGGGCACGGGTCCTGACCGCTTTTGGGAGATTGACTGCCCTGGACCTCTGACCCCGTCTTGGGGCTGTGGGTGGGTGCCTCCCTGCTGCTGACACATCTTCAGGTTATGGTGTTGCTGTTCCAGTCTGATCAGCCAATTCCGGCCGCAACGTCGTGGCACCTGAAACTGATCTGGGTCATGTTTTCAGCTTTTGGGACCATTTACACTTTAATAATGGTGCAACTGTATTGCAGAAGGCACTTGACCGTGGGCTGACGGTCAAGGTGTTCATGACTGTCCCTGCTCCCTGCCATCCATAGGGATGGTCTTGTCGAGTCAACATTCCCAACTTTATCTCCCTCCCCTCCACTTGGTCCATACACCTGAGTAAGGCAGTTTGGTCTTTGATGGTGGCTGCCCGCAGAAAGGGATCATCCACTCTGGGCCACCTCCTGGGTGATAACCAGGATGAAAAGGGTGGGGGTTTATATGGAGATTCTGCCCTAACCATTCCTGGGCTGGCTACTTCTTACTTTTCCTGAAAGCCCAGCCTAGTTAATGCAACCTATGCATGGTAGTCCGACCAAAGGGGAGTCAAATGGAATTCGGGTTAAATTGTATTAAAATGCCCTGTCACTAGCGTACCTGGCCCTTATGGGAGAGAGGTCTGGGTACAAGCAGGGAATGAGTGGGGAAAAGATGAAAGTATAGACACTGGGAGAGAACACGCAGCTTTTCTGGCAGTGGAGGAAGAGCAGCGACCCAGCACCTGGGAAGGGCACACCTTGGACACCAGGATCTTCCTCACGATGGACAGCACCCCGTACAACCCTCCCACACTGATGCGCATGCCTTAAATTTACTGCTTGGTTAGCCATCTGCCGCCAGATAGCTCTGACCATAACTTGATCGCCATTTCCCTTAACCTTCCCAAACCAAGAAGTTATAAGAAACAGCATGAGATAGCCCCAACTCCATGCAGAACACCTGTCAGCACCTCTGAATGTCTGCTCCCATCACTCAGGCATCTGGTCAGGCTGATAAATGCCATCTAACTGGTGGTGTTGACAAACGGGACAGGTTGGACTGACTAGTTCGGGGAGATAGTCTCTCTAAAAACAAGGCAATTTGTTACACAGCAGTAAATAACTAATACACCACCAGTTCTCTCATTGCATGCCCACGGCAGTGCTTCAGCATCTGTGGGATGATGCCTGCTTTATAGATGAGAACCAAAAGCTCTGAGAGGTCAAGCGATCACCTGAAGGTCACACAGCCAACTGATGGTGCCGGGTTGTTACTGGGTCTATCTGATTCTTGTTCCAGTGCTCACTAGCTTTCCCTCAGCCAAGGCACTGGGATTCTTTCATGTGCCTCACAGACCCTGGCTCATAGCTTTTCATGCCTCTCAGCCTGTGCCCTGGCTCTGGACACCATGCTTGGGAGGCTAAAAAGACTAGGGGAGCATGGAGTAGCCAAGGGGCTCACTAACACCTCCTCCCCATATGGGGATGGTCTCAGTTTCTTCATCTGTGACATGGGTCTAAGGCCTGCTTTGACAGCGTGGTGGCAAGGAACCAATGAACTCAGGAGCAGGAAAGTGCTTTGGAAAACTAGAGGTACTGATGGGAGCATTGATGTGGTCTGAGACGTGACTTAGGAGAGAATAAGGGCTTGACAGAGGGCTGGGATGGAAAGAAAGCAGAGTGGAAAGGGCTAGTCAGACACAGAAACTGGGCCAGTGTTCTTTTATAAGCTGTAGTTTGTTGGCTGCGATGCCACCTGCCTTCCTGGACATTCCTTTGGGTTAAGCAGGGCCTTTTCTAAGCTCTCGTTTTAAAACACTTGTCTTCTTTAGGGCGGTGGTGTTGTACTGACATAAACTGAGCCTCTCCCACAGGCAAGGACCTTACATACACGGTCTAATGGAATACTCACACTGGACTCTCACACTACCACTTTTTGTAGGTATGGCTGTCCCATTTTACATATATGGAAGAATGAGGCTAGGAAGAGCTCAGTACCTTGCCTAAGGTCTCGCGGGAGGTGAGGGATAGAGCTAGGGTTCGATTGACATTGCTCTTGCTTCAGACTCTGGTTGCCTTTGGGCTCCGTGGTTTTTATATCCTTGACCTTCACCCCCCAGAGAAGCCAAGCACGCTGAGTCTGGGGCCTGGGCCGAGGGGGCCCAGAATCCTCCCTCATGGGTGGGATCTCATAGTGACTGAAGGCCAGGTGTGCACAGGCTGAACTTGTTCAAGGACAGACTTCCAGGCTGGAAGGGGCAGCCCCAGACCACCATGGCTCTGGCACATCGTAATCTTTCTGTGACATTGCCACAGCCGCCTTATAATGGGTCCCTCCACAGGCCTCCAGGAGCTCCTTTTGTTCCCCTCGCTACACTGCGGCCAGATGGACCTTCCTAGAATGCAGCTTGGCAAGTCATTCCTCTGCCCTAAAGCCATCCATTGGCTGCCCATCAAAGTCCAAGCCCCTTATGGGATGTATCGGGCCCTTTTTGGTCCCCTCACGCTCCTGAGGCTGAACCAACAGTGGTCCCTAAATAGGCCAAACTGATTTGTGACTCCAAGCCTTTGCTTAAGCTGTTCCCTCTTCCTAGATACCCTTCACCTGCTCCAGTGCTTAATTGTCAAACTCCTTTCCTGTCATTTAGAGTAGTCACCTTATGAGTGTTGAATGTATGTATTAGGAGATACACACATGTGTTACAAATGGATGGTGGGAATCATCTTCTCCCACCCAGGCCCCCTTGGGTCACCTGTTTGTTGGGTGCTTTTATGTCCTTTAATATGTTCACTTCTCAATGCTGCAGCTCACTGTCAGTTCCTCTGGGACCCATCCCTTAACAGCCATCCCTTCACCAGGCCCAGGTAAACCTGCCTGCGGAGACTCACACGGCACCCAGATGTCCATCCTTGTCTGTTGATTGGCCTGTTTTCTCTCTACTTGTGAGCTGCTTGAGGGTGGTAATGGTGCTATGGTGGTTTCTGTGTCCCCAGTGGGGGACAGAGAGCCCTGGTGCCTGATGTATATACGTTAAAGGTATTGCTGGAGGACTGGGGGTGTCTTCAGGTGGTGACGGCCCAGTGCCTAGGGCTGCTACACTTCATAGAGTCCCCTAGAAAGGAAGGTTTGCTTCACGAGTGGTGCTGGGGAAAACAAGGAGATAGAGGACGGGGGAGGGGAGGAGAGTGAATAGCTCCATTTTCACCTCACCCTATAGAGCAGAATAAATTCCAGATGGATGAGACTGCAAAATGTGAAAACAATGAAACTACGAAATAGCTAGAATAAAATGTTCATGATTTTGATCTCTGGATGGGAAGGGTCTCTCTTTTTTTTTTTTTTTTTGAAGGGTCTCTTTAAGCACAGCAGTAATGGAAGAAATAATAAAGAAAAAGACGTATATATTTGTGTGCTTAAAACTGGAAACTTCTGTACATCAAAATATCCCATAAATATAATTAAAATAACAACACATATGTAAAGAGCACTTGCAAATCAAAAAGAAAAACATTTAAGAACCTCAGTAGAAAAAAAAATGGGCAGCAGACACAAAAAGAAAATTAACAAAAGGAAAAACAGTGACTAAGTTTATGTTTATGTTTAAAAGTAAGTGACTAAGAATATGTTTAAACTCGTTAGAAAACAAAACCTCAATTAAAACTGCGAGATGTTATTTTTCACTTATCACCTTGGCAGGACTATAAAAAACAAATAGTGCTCAACGGGGCTGAGACGAAGTGTGATGAATAAGATGAATGTTCTCTTTCTATGCTGAAGGGCTTGCAAACAGGGGCAGTTTTCAGGAAATCAGTTTCTCAATATGGATCAAAAGGCTTAAAAATGTTTATGCCCTCTGTTCCAGCAGTTCTGCCTCTGGGGATCTTTCCTGAGAAATACTCATTTTTTATGGCAGCAAAATTTCTAAAACAGTCTAACTGTCCAAAAATAAGGAATGACAGAAATGATGGCACATCTATGTGACAAAATGTTATGCAGCCTTTAAAAATCATGTTTAACTGCTGATGGCACTTCTGCCTGAGAAAATGGGAGGGGAGATCAAAGTGCACTTGGAGAGTTTTTTCTTTCCACTTTCTATTTTTCTGAATTATTTACCCTACCGTAAGCATGTGTTATTTTTATAAAGAAAAATTATCATGTTTTAGAATATTTTCAATTATTTGGAAAAGTTATGATATAATGCCAAATGGAAAAAAGCAGGTGATACATCTACATATATGTAAAATACTTCATTTACATATATATACACATAAATAATGCAGTAAGCACTGGATTCGGTCCCTGGCACATATAAAGTGCTGACTATATACATACATATCAATATTGTGGTATTAATGCATATACATGTATATAAAATATAACCAGTGAATATTTCTGGGTTGTGGACTTAGGGGTGGTTTCTGCATTCTTTTTTTTTTAAAATACATTCTCACATTTTTCAAATTTTCTACAATAAGCATGCATTATCTTTATTATATTAAACTTTATTATAAATTATAATTATAAAAAAGACTCTCCACTATAAATGTTGAACCAAAGGGATTTGGTGGTGTCTTAATTAAACATTTCTATCTGCCAGTGTTCTGCTTAGTTGAAGTTTGACTGTATTAAATGACGCTTACATTTGTATAGTGTACTTCCACTGGCTCACCTGGCTCTCTCGACCCCTGTAGCACCTCTGCAAGGTCCTGAGATTAAGGGAACTCGACAAGACATAATGGGAAATGTGGACACACATACACACACACGCACACAATCTGCCGTGACCTTGGGTGAGTCACAGTCTCAAGGGCTCCAATCTCGTATAAGCCTCACGCTGTGGCTTTAGATGACCAGGCCACAGCATGGCTTTCTAACTGGGCTTCCTGGCCTCGCTGCCATCTGGCAGGCACAGGTGGGAGCTGGCAGGGCAGGAGGGGAGGAGAGGAGCATGCCCACAGTTCCCAGAGAGGTGATGGGGTGCATCTCCCCTTTCATTTGACTTTCAGAGAAGACCTCCTGGCTACTGTTCCTGGGAGACCCCACCCTGACGAACGAGGCTCCTGTCCCTCCGGATGCCCCACAGACCCACCCTTCTCAGCCCAACAGTGGGTTTGGCAAAGAGAGGACATTTCCTTGGAAGAACAGAAGATCATGTCCTGCAGATGCTTCCAGGGTAACTGCTTTCCGTTCTTTCAGTCATTGGATTCATGTGTGATTTGTTTCTGGTGTGCTCAGGATACAGAGGGTTCTCAGAGCCTCAGTGCAGAAACCCTAGTTCACAGATAGACTAAGAAGTCTTTGGGGGAAAGGGGACACAGCTCAAGCAGGATTATGGGGCAGCATTGCCCTAGACTTCTTGTTCCTACACGCTGGAGGCCATGCCATAGAAGAGAGTTTAGGAAGAGAATAATGATGATGATGACGAAATAACTATCGTTTATTGAGCACCATCTATTATCTCATTTAATTATCCCATCATCCTGTGAAACAGGTAATGTTGTGTCCAATTTACAGATGGTGAAACTGAGACTCAGGGAGGTGAAATAACCTGTCCAGATACTCAGCGAGTAAATGGCAGAGTTGGAATTCAAAGCTAGGTGGTTCTCCCTCCTAAACTAATTTCCAAAACTTACCTGGCTTATGGTATTCTCAGTGGGAATTGTTTGAAATAGATGGATTTAAGGAGTATCTGCTGAACGCCAAGCCCTGGCTTAGGTGCTTTTTATATGGTATCTCATTTAATCTCCAGAACAGCGTTTGTGGGGTATGTGTAATTACTCCCATTTTACAAATGAGAAAACTGAGGCTCAGATGTTTGTCCAAGGTCACACCGAGCCAAATAAAGGTCTTTTTAGGGAAGCAGTCCCGGGGAGAATGAATCAGGAGCAACCTGGACCTAGGATCAGAGCCCAGGAGCCAGAAAGGAGTAGGGAATTGGGGTGATGGTGCAGCTAATTGGATGCTGTCTCCACCCGCAGAAGGCAGCAGAGGGTCCAGGGGTAACTGTGATTTTGGACAAGCCACCCCAGCCTCAATTTCCTCATTTGAAAAATGGGGCCACCAATACCTTACTGTACAGGGTTGTCAAGAGGATTAAATGAGATAATGCACATGACATGCTCGGAGCAATGCCGAGCTGACGAATGTGAGATCCCGCTCCTTCTACCCACTTTCCCTTCTCTACTGGTTTCTGTCAGTTGGTCAACATTCCCGGCATCTGTACGACCGGCCCGGCATCCCACCCTACCCGTCCCCGTCCCGGACCCAGCACCAGTGTGTCATAAGGGTTTATGGAACGAGAGCCAGCTGAGCTGCTCCCTGGCCGTTTGAGCTTATGCAGCTCACTTATCCTCTCTGGGCTGCAAGGGTGGGCTGGGGGTGGGTGGTGCTGACTGGATCATCTCTGGGGGCCCCACCGTACCCAAGTAAGCCCGTTATCCCCTGGCTCTCCCTCCCCTTCACCCCGACCCTGCACACGAAGGCTCTGGGGGCCGAGCCAGCTACCCACTCCCCAGGGACCATCCCTGAAGGCATCTCCAGAGGGTGACAGACATGTCACCTACACGTGCCAGGTGACAGGCCCATCCTTCTTTTTCCCACAGCTCCTGGTGGGGCCCTGCCACTCCAGCAGGGGACAGGAAAGTAACAGCCTTCACAACCCCTCCTCAGACTCACACACTCGCAGCCTTGCTTTGGGAAATGGGTGGTTTTTCTTTCTTTCCCTTTTTTTTTGTTTTGGTCTTCAAGCACTCTTACTCGTCTGTCCCTGGGCTGTCTCTCCCACAGGCCTCTGTGGTCTGGGCCAGGAGCCTGTGGCCAGCCCTTCTCCATCCTCTCTCGGCGGAAGGTCCCGCCATCAGGGCGGGTTGTGTGGCCCTACTGTGCGTGGTGGGAAAGAGGCTGGCCTCTGGAGGCCCCAGCTGGCCCCTTATTATATTGGCTTCTATTAAATCGAAACACATAGCACATCTATTACACAATAAACCACAGCTATTTCATGGATCAAATTAAGTTTTATTTGGGCAAATTACAACCTTTCCTACAGTCGTGCCTTTGTGAGGCCATTCCTTTTTAATAAAAGCAAGCATTTCTGGGGCTGGCCCTCCTGGACCAAAGCTCCATGGTGGGTTGGGGGCTCAGGCCAGGGCTGGCCAGAGTGTGTGTGTGAGTGTGAGAGAGAGATGGGAATTCTTGGGGCCCCTCTTGGGAATGGATTTATCCACCTTCTCCCCCTGCCTCCCCATCCTGAGGTTGCCATGGAAGTCTGCAGAGAACTTCTCATTAAGCAAGAAAAAAGCAGCAGCAGCAACAGGAGGAAAGCATTTCCCGGAATCTGGGAGGAAGCGTGAGTCGCTGGGGCTGCTAAGTGAGCCCTGCGTGGCCACTGCAGCGCCTGCCCAGGAGGCCTGGAGCGTGGGGCCAGCCATCAGGACTGCGCCAGGCCTGCCCGCATAGACGTGCCCGCTGCCCTGGCTGACACAGGCTCTAGGAATGCAAACAGAGCCGGGTGGAGGGGCCTTCTGAGGGCCGGGGCGCTGGGCCAGGCAGGAGGGAATGGGCCTGGAGGAGAGGCCTGTGGAGGGGCCTTGGGCCTCAGATGAGCCCCTCTCTGGTGTCCTCGGAGCCCAGGCTGCCGGGAGGGCTCCTACCTCTCGGCCTGACCTGCCCTGGCACTGCCAGCTCTGGCCTGGCCTCTAGGCTTCCCGTCATGGGGCAGGGGCAGGAGTTCGCCTAGATCAGAGGATCTCAAAATTGGCGCCTGGATCAGCATCACCTGAGGACTGGTCAGAAATGGAGGTTCTCAGCCCCCACCCCCCAGCCCTACTAAATCAGAAACTCTGGGGGGTGGAGTCCAGAGACCTGTGGTTTAACAAGCCCTCCAGGTGATTCTGATGCTCACTCAGGTTTGAGGACCGCTGCACTTCATTATCGGTAAGTCAACTTCAAACCCACACTTGCTGGTTATTTATTGACAAAATTCAGAGGTAATGCTTAAGGAGTGCCTCTTGTGTGCCAGATTCCAGGCTAACCGCTTTCCACGTGCTAACTCATTTAATCCCCACATCAACCCTGTGAGCTCAGGTTGTCATCATCTCTCCATCTTACAGGTGACATAAGCGCTGCTTTTCAGCCAGAAGCCAGTGTTCTGGGACCTCAGAGGTGATGGGAGATGCTGGGCCCAACTCACATTTGGCCCATGTCGATGAACTAGTTTACAGGGCTGACCTTTCCCAGGGTAGCTTTTTCATAAATGCCCTTCAGAGGCTGCCCTGCCTCATAAGAGGTGGCGGTGGGGAGAACTCTCACTCCAGAACTGGGAGTACAGGGGGAATCAGGCAGGTGGAGTGTGAGAAATAAGAATGATGGAAGAAGATGGGACTGAGATGCAGGGTCCTGTAGAATCTTGTTTCTTCAGATGTGGTCCCTGGAACAGCAGGATCTAACTTCCCCAGGAGACTGTTAGAAATTCAGAATCTAGGATCCTGCCCCAGACCTGCTGAATACAGATCTGCATTTTAAAAAGATCTCTCTGGGTTTGTGTGCACATTCGGGTTGAAGAAGCGTGGGGTGGGGCACACAGGCATGTGCCCCAGCCTCTTCCTGCCACACAGAGGGACAGGATAACAGGATCTGGGATCTGCACCAGCCTCAGCCCAGCTCCTGTGGGGCTCCGGCTCCCGTGTTAGCACAAGCATCCCCTGAGGACCCTGGAGGGAGCCTCCAGCCCTTAAAACCCACAGCCAAAGTATCAATAATACAATGGGAGGGACTCTCCCTCTAATGAGCCCTCTTCTCAAGTTCCAGGATCTTCACTCCTTTCCCCTCTCTTCCTAGAATGTGCACTCTGGGTTCAAACCCAGGCTCCGCCACTTACTGGAATTATTGTTGTAAACTTCTCAGTGCCTTGATTTTCCTTTTCTGTAAACTAGGGTAACAATATTTCCTAGATCATACAATTTTGTGTGTGCAGATTAAATCTGTGAATACACATAAAGTACTAGAAACAGTGCCTAGTACATAACTCCACGAACAGTAGCTACTTGCTTTCAGGCTGCCTTCTTTCCCTCCTCTGGCTGGCCCTTGAGCTGGAGTGGGATGGAGGAAAGGCTGCCTTCTTTCCCTCCTCTGGCTGGCCCCTGTGAGGTGTCAGGGGCCAAGGCAGGGCTACTGGATTGGCTTCTGAAGGTGACAGGGGCTCCTGTGAGGGGGAAGAAGGAAATGTGTTTGTATGATACCTGTGATATGCCAGGCTCAGTGCCAGGCATTTCCCTCGTCTCCACAGTTGTACCAGGGAGGTACGGTTATTAGCTTACAGAAAGGATTGAGGCCCCAGAAGTGCAGTGACCAACCCAAGGTCACACTTAGTGAAGGATAGAGCTAGTGCTTGATGGGTCTGCCTGGCCAGCCTGACCTCTGTCCCATACCCACTTCGTGTGACCCCATGCTTCCACCTCCACTACAGCTCAAGCTGGTCCCTCAAGGAGATAGGGGGATCCAGAAGGTCAGAGTTGGCAGAGGGATGAGGAGGCAGATGCGTCCTGGGGATGTGGTTCACGACTCTTTCCCCAGAACCTCAGTTTCCCCTGGTGTTACCTCACTCTTGCAAGGAACAGGGAGGGTCTTCTGAGTGGACCTGTAGTGAGGTTAGCTGCTCCAGGCTTTGCCCCTCACTGCCCCCAAAACAGTCTGCCCTTCCTTCTGTTCCATGACTGGAAGGCAGGCTTTTGGCAAATCTGTTAAGACCCCAGGAGGGGGGACCTCTGGTTTCAGCGCCCACGTATAAAGCTCTTGGAAGTTGTCCCTCCCATCCTCACAACGAGAAAAAGCTGAACAAACTGGAAGTCAAAACTTTTAGATCCATCAGAGAATTAAGGTCCCAGGGCAGACTGCCACTCTGAAATCTGGAAAAGCAGGTGGATACAGAGAATCACAGCTAAGATCAGCTTACCGAAAGCAAAAGCTACCAAAGCTAGTAACTGTTAGGAACACTTAAATTGTAATTTTTTTAATTAAAAAAATTTTTTAATTGAAGTATAGTTGATTTGCAGTGTTGTGTTAGTTGCTGGTATATAGCAAAGTGATTCAGTTATATCCATACATATATATGTATATATATTCTGTTTTTTAGTTTTTTTTAATTTTTAAAATTTTATTGAAATACAGTTGATTTACAATGTTAAGTTCTGCTGTACAGCAAAGTGATTCAGTTATACATATATATACATATGCTCCTTTTAATATTCTTTTCCTTTACGGTTTATCACAGGATATTGACTATATTGTAGTTCCCTGTGCTACACAGTAGGACCTGGTTGCTTATCCATTCTGTATGGATAGTGTACCTCTACCAGCCCCAACATTCTGCTCCACCCCTCTCCCAAACCCCTCCCCCTTGGCAACCACAAGTCTGTTCCCTATGTCTGTGAGTCTGTTTCTGTTTTGTAGATAAGTTCATTTGTGTTATATTTTAGATTCCGCATTAAGTGATATTATCTGGTATTTGTTTGTCTTTGACTTACTTCACTTAGTGTGGTAATCTCTAGGTCCATCCATGTTGCTGCAGATGGCATTATTTCATTCTTTTTTTTTTTTTTATAAATTTATTTATTTATTTATGGCTGCCTGGGGTCTTCGTTGCTGCGCATGGGCTTTTCTCTAGTTGTGGCGAGTGGGGGCTACTCTTTGTTGCGGTGCGTGGGCTTCTCATTGCGGTGGCTTCTTTTGTTGTGGAGCACGGGCTCTAGGCGCGCAGGCTTCAGTAGTTGTGGCATGCGGGCTCAGTAGTTGTGGCTCGCGGGCTCTGGAGCACAGGCTCAGTAGTTGTGGCGCGCGGGCTTAGTTGCTCCATGGCATGTGGGATCTTCCCAGACCAGGGCTCGAACCCGTGTCCCCTGCATTGTCAGGCAGATTCTTAACCACAGCGCCACCAGGGAAGTCCCTATTTCATTCTTTTTTATGGCTGAGTAATATTCCATTGTACATATGTACCACATCTTCTTTATCTATTCCTCTGCCGATGGACATTTAGGTTGCTTCCATGTCCTGGCTATTGTAAATAGTGCTGCAGTGAACATCAGCATGCATGCCCCCTTTCAAATTATGGTTTTCTCCAGATATATCCCTAGGAGTGGGATTGCTGGGTCATATGGTAGTTCTATTTTTAGTTTTTTAAGGAACCTCCATACTGTTCTCCACAGTGGCTGTACCAACTTACATTCCCACCAACAGTGTAGGAGGGTCCCCTTTTCTCCATACCCTCTCCAGCATTTATTGTTTGTAGATTTTTTGAGATGGCCATTCTGACCGGTGTGAGGTGATACCTCTTTGTAGTTTTGATTTGCATTTCTCTAATAATTAGTGATGTCAAGCATCTTTTCATGTGTTTGTTGGCCATCTGTATGTCTTCTCTGGAGAAATGTCTATTTAGATCTTCTGCCAATTTTTTGATTGCGTTGTTTGGTTTTTTGTTGTTGAGTTGTATCAGCTGTTTGTATATTTTGGAGATTAAGCCCTTGTTGGTTACATTAAATGGTAATTTTTAAAACTGCTCTTTTGAGGTATGATTGACATACAAAAAGCTGTACATATTTAATGTATACAACCTGATGAGTTTGTATATACATATACATCCATGAAAACATCACCACAATCTATGCCGTAAACATATCCATCACCTCCCAAAGTTTCCTCCCTCCCTCTTTATTTTTTTATTATTATTTTTAAATTTTATTATCTTTATTTTTTCATTTTTCTTTATTTTTAAATTATTATTAAAAAGTAATTTTGATGAACTGCTGGAAGCTGAGTGTGGACTAGCTTGAAATTTAAAAACTTCAAATAGTTTTTAGGGGGGACCTCCCTGGTGGTCCAGCGGTTAAGAATCCGTCTTCCAATGCAGGGGACGTGGGTTCGATCCCTGGTCGGGGAACTAAGATCCCATATTGCTGCGGGGCAACTAAGCCCGCACACGACAACTACTAAGCATGTGAGCCACAACTACGGAGCCCACTTGCTCTGGAGCCCATACGCTGCAACTACATAGCCTGTGCACCACAACTAGAGAGAAGCCCGTGCACCGCAATGAAGGGCCCGTGTTCCACAACTAAGACCCGACGCAGCCAAAAATGAAAATAAATAAATATTAAAGACAAAACAAAAACAAACAAAAAAACAAATAGAGGCCCAGTCTTAGGCCTACCATACATTCAGGAGTCTTACCCCCAGGAAC
Source organism: Neophocaena asiaeorientalis asiaeorientalis (assembly GCF_003031525.2). Classification (NCBI taxonomy): domain Eukaryota; kingdom Metazoa; phylum Chordata; class Mammalia; order Artiodactyla; family Phocoenidae; genus Neophocaena; species Neophocaena asiaeorientalis. The sequence goes on along the minus strand of NW_020185332.1, from coordinate 395,562 downwards.
CCTACCAGGTTCACATGGTAAAGATCAGAGAAAAATCCCCTCTCTTTTGGGCAGGAGAAATAGACCTTTGAAATACGCCCAGAACTTTTTCCATAACAAAGGCCTATCCCTCTGAGAAACTACTTTACCAGAGCCTTGTCTGACCTGGAGGAAGGGCAGTTAAACAACTGCAGCCCTCTTTAGCCATACTGTCCCATTTAAGGGGAGAAAAAAATAAGGGCTAAGATATGCTTCTAAAGGTCACAGCCCAGGGACTCAGACCAACTAAAAAATCTGAGATTTGGGCTTCCCTGGTGGCGCAGTGGTTGAGTGGCCGTCTGCCGATACAGGGGACACGGGTTCATGCCCCGGTCCGGGAAGATCCCACATGCTGCGGAGAGGCTGGGCCCGTGAGCCATGGCCGCTGAGCCTGCGCGTCCGCAGCCTGTGCTCCGCAATGGGAGAGGCCACAACAGTGAGAGGCCCGCGAACCGCAAAGAAAAAAAAAAAATCTGAGATTTAATAATAAGAATATAGAATGTTTTCCCTCCCCAACATCTTACTGCTAATACAGCAGGTCTTCAGTATAATAACAGTGGATTACAGCTGAAAGAGCTGCAGACACAGGCTCTTTCTAAGAAAGAGTTCTTAGGGAAACCCAAAGATAACAGAGGAGGAGAAAACAAACAGACAAGGAAATTCTAGGGAACTGAAGCCTCTGATACCTACAGCTACAGCAAACCTTAAACACAGATCAACTCCTAGCCAGATTAACATAAAGCCTTGTACTAAAAGTCTCATTACCTCAGTACCCATAACCTGATATATCATGTCTGGCTTTCAACAAAAAATTAAATGGCATGCTAAAAGACAAGAAAAAACTGTCTGAAGAGACAAAGCAAGTGTTAGAACCAGACTCAGATATCACAAAGATTTATGGAATTAAACAGATAGAGGATTTAAAATAACTTTGGTTAGTATTCCAATGGAAAAAGTAAATAACATGCAAGAATACATGGGGAATGTAAATAAAGTGATGGAAACTCTAAGAAAAGATCGAAAGGAAATGTGAGAAATCAAAAACATTGTACCAAAATGAAGAATGTCTTTTTTTTTTTTTTTTTTTTTTTTTTTTTGCAGTACGCAGGCCTCTCACTGTTGTGGCCTCTCCCGTCATGGAGCACAGGCTCCAGACGCGCAGGCCCAGCGGCCACGGCCCACGGGCCCAGCCGCTTCACGGCATGCAGGATCCTCCCGGACCGGGGCACGAACCTGCGTCCCCTGCACCAGCAGGCGGACCCTCAATCACTGCGCCACCAGGGAAGCCCAAAGAATGTCTTTAATGGGCTCATCAGTAGACTGGACATGGCCAAAGCAAGAATCACTGAACATGAAGATATGTCACTAGAAACTTCCCAAACTGAAATGCAAAGAGAAAAAAGAATGGAAAAAAACAAAAAGAACTGTGGGACAATTACAAAAGGTGTAACATATGCATAATGGGAATACCAGAAGGAGAAGAAAGAGAAGAAGAAGAAGTAGAAGAAATATTTGAAGTAATAATGGTTGGTAATTTTCCAAAATTAATGACAGACACCAAGCTATAGATCTAGGAAGCTTAGAGAAGACCAAGTAGGCAAAAATATAAAAATATCTACACCTAAGCATATCCTGTTCAAAAACCAAAGACAGAGAAATCCTGCAGAAAACCAAAGACAAAGAGAAAATCCTGAAAGAAGCCAGAGGAAAAATACACTTTACCCACAGAGGGATATATCGGGCTTCTCTTCAGAAGCCATGCAAACAAGAGGAGAATGAAGTGAAGATTTTAAAGTATTGAAAGAAAATAAAACCCCATCAACCTAGAATTCTGTATCCAGGAAAATTATACTTCAAAAGTGAAAGAGAAGTAAAAATTTCTCAAACAAAAACTGAGGGAATTTGTTACCAGTGGGCCTGCCCTCCAAGGTATATTAAAAGAAGTTCTTCAAAGAGAAGGAAAATTATGTAGGTCAGAAACTGAGATCTATATAAGCAAAGGAAGAATATCAGAGAAGGAGTAATGAAGATAAAATTAAATCTTTTATTTTTCTTATTCTTAATTGATCTAATAGACAACTGTTCAAAGTAAAAACAGCAAAAATAATAGCAAAAAACTGGCAACATAAGTATTGGGTGACTATAGTATATGGATAGGTGAAATGAATACCAGCTATGTTATAAGGGATGGGAAGAAAAATTGGGACTACTCTGCTATAAGGTACCATGAAGCAATATAGTTATTGAAAGTGGACTTAGATTAGTTGTAAATGTTTATTGTAAACTCTAGGGCAACAACTAAAAAAAGTTTTAAAGAAATTTAATTGATGTGCTAAAAGCAGGGAGAAAATGGAATCATATAAAACCAGATAAGTCAGGAGAAGAAGGGAAGATTAAAAAAAAGAAACAAATGCAACAAGTAGAAAACAATTATAAACATGGTAAATATTAATCCAACTATATTAGTAATTACCTTAAATATGAATGGTGTAAATATACCAGTTAAAAAACAGAGACTATCAGGCAGAACAGAACAGGACTCAATTATCTTTTGTCTACAAGAAGCCCACTTTAAAAATAAACAGATGAAAAGTAAAGGGATTAAAAAAAAAAAAAGTAAAGGGATAGGGGAAGATAGACCATGCTAACACTAATCAGAGAAAGCTGTAATTTCAGACAAAGCAGACTTCAAAACAAGAAAAGTGATCAGGGATAAAGCGGAGCATCACATAACGATAAAAGGATGAATTCTCCAAGGAGGTATAACAATCCTTAATGTATATGCACCTAACAAGAGAACATCAAAGTACATGAGGCCAAAAACTGATAGAACTGCAAGGAGAAACAGACAAAACCATTATTATATTTGGAGACTTCAACACCCCTCTATCATTCATGGACAGATCCAGTAGGCAGAAAATCAGTAAGGATGTAGTTGAACTAAACAGCACCAACCAGATCTAATTTATAGAGTACATCATCCGACAACAGCAGACTACACAATCTTCTCAAGTTTACATGGAACATTCACCAAGATAGACCACATACTGGGCCACATAACCCACCTTCACAAATTGAAAAGAATGCTATCTGGGGGATGGGCATTTGGTTCTGTTTCCCAAGAGACCAAGTTTGTTTAGGGAACAGGGCCTCTGAAGCCTGACAGACGTGGGGAACCATCCTAGGTCCATCACTTACCTGCTATGTGACCTTGGGTCAGTCATTTAATCTCTTCATCTGTAGAGTGAGGACAATAATAATAACTACTTCATGGGTAGATGTTACAAGCATGAAATAAGACACCCCATGAAAAGTGATTTAAACCCTCCCTGGCCCAAGGTAAGACCTCAGTCAACTTTCCCCGCTCGCTCATGGTGTTAGTAAGGGAGAAGGAACACAGTCTGAGCCCCTGTGGACAATCTGTGCACCATCCCCTGCGGGTCACGGGAGACTCAGACCTCAAACTTGGGCTCCCCTTTAGTCCTGGAGGTGCGTCACCTTACCACCCTCAGGGAGCAGATGCCACCAGCTCCTGGCAGGTGGGAGTACAATGTGAGGCAGGCTTAGCTCAACTGAATTCAGGGGCACAGGGTTGGAAGGGTTCCTGAGATGGAGCATTTGAGGAAGGTCTCAAAGATGGGAGTCCATTCCAAACTGAGGACACAGCCTGAGCGAGGCTTGGAGGGTGGCTAAAGCACAGTGCGTTCCAGGCCTGATGAACAGGCTGGAGTGGATCATGGACCCCAGAGATGGTCAGGGTGCAGAGGTCACTTGGCCCAGTCATCTTGCCTTGGAGATGAGGAAACTGAGGCCCAGAGAGGGAAGAAGAGTCCTCCCAGTTGTCACACTACTAGATTTGCTTCCATCCTGGGACCTCACTGAACTTGAAGAATGCAAATTTTGATTAGAAAGAATGGTAATTTAGCGATGCTGAGGGAATGATATTTATTGACTGGTGAATATGTGTCAGGCACTGCTGTAAGGGCTTTATAGGGGATATGTGATTTTATCCTCACAAGTAACCCTATGAGGTAGGAACCATTATTTCCATTTTATAGTTGAGGAAACTGAGGCACAGAGAGGTTACTAATGCCTCCTCAGCGCTTTTAGGATTTTAGCAGACACCACTCACTGCCTCGTCCACATCCACCCCGGCATTTCTCCCTTGCTGGCAGAGCAACCACACTTCCTCTGTCCCCGTATCCCACAACTGCAGCTTCAGGAGAGGCCTGCTCCAGGAGAGGCTCTTCACCGGCCTCAGCCACTTATGATGGTCCATTCCTCCTATGAGAGATTGATTCAGGGACAGGCATGGGATGCTTTCTGTCCTGTTAGAAGTGGAGGGAAGTTAGGGGAAATCTGGAAGGAGATTCTTTTTTGTTTTTGCAGTACGCGGGCCTCTCACCGTTGTGGCCTCTCCCGTTGCGGAGCACAGGCTCCAGACGCGCAGGCTCAGCAGCCATGGCTCACGGGCCTAGCCGCTCAACGGCATGTGGGATCTTCCCGGACCGGGGCACGAACCCGTGTCCCCTGCATCGGCAGGCAGACTCTCAACCACTGCGCCACCAGGGAAGCCCTGGAAGGAGATTCTTGATTGTAAAAGGGAGAGAGAGAGACCTGGAACATATCATGGCCCCTCTTCCATCTCTGGACATTGTGGTGTCTACATGTGATGTTGGAACTATGGCAGCCACATTAGGTCCATAAGGGGACAAGTCTGAGAATAGTCTGACACACTGAAGATGGCAGAGTAGAGGCAGGTATTAATGGGATTCTCGAAGATGTGGATGAGCTGCTGAGTTAACTAACCCAGGATGCCCTTCCTCTCATCTCCTTGACACGTGAGCACTTACATCTCTTATTTGCTAAGCTGGTTGCATCAGTGTTTTCTGCTCCTTTCAGCTGAAAGCATTTTTGTTGGTGCAAGGATGAACCCCAACCCTCTTCAAATGTCACTCAAGACTCAGAATCCCGGCAGCTTTGTTTCTCATCAGCATCTGCTGTTCTAGCCAGAGTCGAAGACTGGCTAATCCCAGGATGGGCCATGTTCTCCGGGGCCTCCAGGTCTTTGCCTTTGCTGTTTCCTCTGCTGGAGGTGCCCTACCATGTATCGGGCACACCCCCCCTCTCCTCTGCTGAACCGGTGGCTCTGTCACCTTCTGTGCAGCCCCACAGCACCGGTCTGTGTGGCCACCATCACTCTCGTCACCCAAGTTCTCCCCTGTCAGTTTATATATCTTCCCCCTTTCCTGGACTGAGCTCTGGACCAAAGGCAGACCCTGGTCACATTCATTTCTGTGCCCTTGTCACCCAGTACAGCATACACACCCTCTAAGGGGCTACGGAATAAATAAAGGTGTGGGAGCTCTCTGGGTCCACCGGAGCTCCCGAGGGAGACTGGGGAGGCAGAGCCCAGGACACCAGCAATAATAACAGCCATCATCAGTGAGCCAATGAGTCTCCTGTGCTCTCCACGAGATCACCAGTCTTCTTGTTTTATAGATGAGGAAACCAAGGCGCGGAGGGCTAAAGTGACGTGCCCAGAGCTGGGATTTAAATGCGAGTCTGTTGGTCTTCAGCAAAGTGAAAAAAGATATATATTGAATTGTACATATATGATTGTGTATGGGAGCGTGTGTGTGTGTGTGTGTATAATGTGTGTTTAATTGCCTTATAGTAGGAATATTGGCAATTGACTTTTCCAATTTTCTCAATATTTCTCATTTTGTTTCAGAAGCGTAATGGGGAAAATTTTTAAATATACAGCCAAAGGTTTAGAGAATTAATGTTAGGTTGGGCTATGTGCCCTGAGGACTTCATTTTCTTAAAGATTCTGTGGTGGAACAGGAAACCCACATCAGTCTGTGTTCCCCAGATGCTATCTGAACCGTGTAATGTCAAGATTTCCTGATCCCCTATTCTCTAATCTGTGCACTCATGAATCTGGGGACGTTTTCATTTGTTTTTTCTTCCCTCCCTTCCTTCCTTCCTTCCTTCTTCCTTTCTCTTTCTTCCTTCCTCTTTCTTTTCTTTCTTTCTTTTTCTTTTTTTTTTTTGGCCAGAAAGTGAGGATAAAGAATAAACACTGGGCTTCCCTGGTGGTGCAGTGGTTAAGAACCCGCCTGCCAATGCAGGGGACACAGGTTCGAGCCCTGGTCCTGGAAGGTCCCACATGCCGCGGAGCAACTAAGCCCGTGCGCCACAACTAGAGAAAGCCTGCGCCCAGCAACGAAGACCCGACGCAGCCAAAAATAAATACAATAAATGTTTATATTAAAAAAAAGAATAAGCATTGTTGACATTTTTCTAGCACAGCTTAAATTTTTTGCACTTAGAAAAGGTTAAATCATTAGGTTGTTGGCATGTGGATGGGGAGGTAGGAGAAAACTCATCTCCAAAAATACACCTCTTGTCTTTCTTATTTATATGAAACTTTGTTCTGAAGGCTTCTCAGGGGCCAAAGAACAAGCACACAAACAAGATCAGGTCATCACCATTCTGCTCTCTGCCCCTTGCCCAGCTGGACCGTGGGTGGAACCCCAGGACAAAGTTCTGGGGGGCACCAGCAAGCAGAGCCAGCGCACCCCAGGAGGGAGGCCCCGCGTGCCCTGCTCAGCCTCAGAAGTGGAGATAAGCAGTTGGAGTGAGCAGCCAGGCCCCCCATCCCAGCAGAGGGTCCGTGCTCAGAGAGGGGAGGCCCCGGTTCCCGCCTCTGTGAGATGCGGCTGTTGTGAGAACCCAGTGGGATGACACAGGCGCCCGGTGGGAGGGAGGACCAGGCTGGGCCGGGAGCTCAGGCAGTGTGGGCGGAACCCAGTCTGTGAAGATGGGCTGGGTGGAGGGAGTTTTTGCAAGTCAAAAAGCATGTGTTTTGAGAACCCCTTGTTCTGTTCTCCTCTTGGGGATCCCATGTTCCTGTGAATCACTTCTTCTCGCGGCACTGGTGTTTTCCTCATCTCGCATCAAAGTCACATGAACCCTTAGCGCCCCTTTCTGCTTCCCCCTGGGCTGGCCGCCAGTGGCTGCCTGTCTTTGTCGTCTTGAGGCCGCGTGAGGGTCAGACAAGGAGGCTGCGGGGCAATGTCCTCGTCCCGGGAAAAAGCCTTGCCCTGGACTTGCCAGGTGTTAAGCATCTAGCGTGGGGCAGTGGAAAGAACTCTTGATTTAATCAGAAGCCCCGAATCCCTCTCGGTCCCGCCATGAAGCTGCCTGTGCCACCTCAGACCTCAGCTGCCACCCTCCGAAATGGGACGTCTGGCCTCAGCGTCGGGAAGGGAGCTGAGCCGTTTCTTGTGGGCCCCCCTCTCCATCCGGCCCTGGTCCCCGGCAGAGCTTGAGGCAGTGGCAGCTACTGGGTAACGCAGATCAGATGCAGCCCCTTCCTGGGCCATGCTCGGAGGCCTTCCTCCTCCAAGGCCTTGGGGATATTTGAAACTCCGTGGAGTTTGGCTTCAGAGCCTGGAGTGGAAACCACAGCTCCATTACGTGAGCACATGTGATCTCCCTGGGAGAAGAGAGGCAACCGGCCTCAGAAAATGAGAGACGAGCTGGAGGTCTCTGGCTCCGGAGGACACTTAGGACGGTGTCTGGGAGCCCCGGGGAGGGCAAGTCCAGCGCACTTGGCCAGGCCACCCTGGTGTGACCTTGGAGTTGGTGGGCTCCCTGATACCAGAGGATGGAGCAAAGGCCAGGGCCCATTAGAGGGTAGACTTGAACCCTGAATGAGAGCTGGACGTGCACCAAGGAATCATTCTATCTCCCCCACCCCAATGTGATCGCATATTTTGAAAGCTTTATGTTTGCCAGACAAATTGTTGAGGAAGAAAAATTCCTTTGAAAGGGAATGACCTCCCCCTCCCCCTCCCCCTCATCCAGGGCAGACCAAGCAACTAAGTTTACACAAATGAGTGGGAAATGATTCCAAAGTCACTGCCAGTTAAGATACCCCGGCTTCTACCACTGCCTGGTTGGGGTAACTTTGGGCCAATAATTTTTTTTCTTTTCTTTCTGGCTGTGCAGCACGCAGGGATCTTAATTCCCCAACCAGGGGTCAAACCCACGCCCCCTGCAGTGGAATCGTGGCATCTTGACCACTGGATCGCCAGGGATGTCCCTGGGCCAATAATTTAATACCTCCAGCCTCAGATTCTCATCTGCCCAGTAGAAATACTGAGCCTCACCTCAGGGGGGCTCTAAGATGTGCACGAAGGGTCCAAGCAGAGGCTCACAGAGACAGGTGGGTGTTACTCCCAAATGACATCGATTAACCCTCACTTCCCATTTCTAAGTAATCCGAGACCATTCATAACAGCTCATCAGCACTGTGGTTGGCAAAAATAACTGAGACACCCCTTGATGGTGGTGGTGGTCCAGGCTGAGGCGGCCAGTTGGTGGCCTGAGACTAGCACCTCCTGGCTGGAGTGATGGTCGGGGATGGGCACTTTGAACGCTGCTGGTGCTTGGCCGTCATGACTCTTAAGGGCAGAAACCAGGGCTGAGACCATCTCTGCCGGCCCTTCCAGCCTGAGGTTCTTTCTCTCCAGGGGTGGAAGCTCAGGCAGGGTACTGGGACCCCAGGCTTTAGTTCTGCTTAGCATCCACTCACCTGGGGTGCTCTGGGCTGGTTACTTGGCTTTTTCTGTGTGATACAGAACTGACCTGCTAGGTCACTTAGCAACCTCAGTTTCCTCCTCTGTGAAATGGGAACAGCAGTCATGACAGCTCCCTGGCAGGGTATTGTGAGGGGTAGGGAGAGTGGTCAGTGGGTTTGGTTGTGTGATCCTTTCCACCGTGCAGGGGAGACCTCACGCTTCAGGGCACCAAGGAACCAGAATGCAGAGTGGGTGGCTCCTCTCAGGGATCAACTCCTAGGAGAAGGTATACTCTTGGCACAGGTTCCGGGAGTGGGTGGGGCAGGTTCTCGGTAAATCGAAGATTTGTGGAAGGAAAGAGATTGGACTTGGTAATGGACTTTGAAACAGGCCACCCAGGCCTGATAATGCAGGCTTTTCTACCCCTGCCAAACCGTGCCTTTCCTCATCCATCTCTTCATTCATGCAGCTACTCATTCCACAAATACTTCCAAGGCACTCTCTCTGTGTCCTGCACTGGGATACAGCACTGAGCATGGTGCCTGCCCTCATGGAGCTCCCACTCCACATGGGGAAGAAAGACCTTAAACAGATAGCTGCACACATCAGTACAAAGTTACAACACTTAACAGGAGCTAGGAAGGAAGAGAGGGGATATTGCAAGTGCGTAGCAAAGACCAACTCCTCCTGAAGGCTAGTACTTGCTACCTGCCTGGCAGGGCCCTAATCCCTTGACATTGTCTCACTGAATCCTCGCCACGTCCCTGTGGGGTGGGAGCCATCATTACCTCCATTTACAGAAGCAGAAACTGGGCAGAGCCCAGATCTCAATCATTCCCCCAATTCTGTGCCCTAGGAGGGCAGGCTTCCGTCTTCCTTTTTCCACAAATGAGGAAACTGAGACTTTGGCCGGAGTCAAATATTTTTCTCAAGGTCACAGATAGGAATAGCTGAGTTCCCTGGTCCTTTTCCTCCTACCAAAGTCCAATCAACCTAGGACAGAATTTTTAGCCCAGTGAGGAGAAATCCTCCCTCGAGGAATGAACGCATGGTCTAGTAGGAAAGATGGACATTGTGGAAGATCAATTGTATTCATAGTCCCATAATTCTTCACCCCTCCCTGTATCTACATCCTTCACCCAGTAACTCCACGATGCCCTCCAACCCGGGATAGAGTGTTCTGCCCAATCTTTGATGCTGGGCTCAGCTCTGTGACTTGCTTTGGCCCGTAGGATGTTAGCCCACTTGGTGTAGAGGCTTGACAAAGCACTCCCAAGTTTCCTCTTTTGCCCTTTCTCTTCTGCTGTGGTCATGAGAACATAACAGCTAACTTGCTGAGTGACTAAGACATGTGGCCCTGGGCCGAATCACCCCATCATCCCAGCCGAGGCCATTGTAGGTCAGCAGCTGACCCCAGCTAGGATCAGCTGAGCTAAATGAATGAACCAACTCATGAGCTGAGAGAACGTTTGCCACTGGGGTTCTGGGTTGTTTGTTATGCAGCATGACTGTGGCAATCAGTGACAGATGCACACGTGTATGTGACCAGTTCGACTGTAGATGCAGTGCGAAGGGCTCTGCACAAAGCAGGGGAGGAACAATACATTCTGAGCTGAGAGGTCAGAAATGAGTCATAGAAGCGCAACACAAAGCTGAATCTTGAAGAAGTAAGAAAGTGTCGCAGGCAAATAAAGCAGGCTCAGGCATGAGGTGTACAACTACGAGGCGTGTTTGGGGAAGGGCTGTTTGTGGCTGGTACACGTAGGGCAATGTGGGAAGTAAGCCTGGGCTGCTCCATCAGGGAGCCCGATGGTGGCAAACCCCGAATGCCAACGTGGCAATGCTAAGTGGGCAACAGAGAGCTATGGAAGGTTGACAAGCTGTGAGGGAGTGCAATGGACTGAATGTTTGTGTCCCCTCAAAATCCATATGTTGAAATCATATTAGGAGGTGAAGCCTTGGGGAGGTGATTAGGTCATGACGGATAAACCCTCATGTATGGGATTAGTGCCTCATAAAAGAGGCCCCGGAGAACTCTCGCTCTCTTTCTGCCATATGGGGACACAACGAGAAGTAGGCCGCCCGCAACCCTGAAGAATGCTGTCACCAGAACCCAGTCATGCCAGCACCCTGATCTTCCACCGTCCAGAACTGTGAGACGTAAACTTCTGTTGTTTTTAAGTCACCCCGTCTATGATACTTTTTTATTTTTACATAAATTTATTTATTTATTTTTATTTTTTGGCTGCGTTGGGTCTTCGTCGCTGTGCGCTGGCTTTCTTTAGTTGCAGTGAGCAGGGGCTACTCTTAGTTGAGGTGCGCGGGCTTCTCATTGCAGTGGCTCCTCTTGTTGCGGAGCATGGGCTCTAGACACACGGGCTCAGTAGTTGTGGCACGTGGGCTCAGTAGTTGTGGCTCACGGGCTCTGGAGCGCAGGCTCGGGAGTTGTGGCGTACGGGCTTAGTTGCTCCGCGGCATGTGGGATCTTCCCGGACCAGGGCTTGAACCCGTGTCCCCTGCATTGGCAGGCGGATCCTTAACCACTGCACCACCAGGGAAGCCCTGTGATCCTTTGTTATAGCAGCTCTGACTCAGACAGGGAGGTTGACGCTTGTTTTGTTTTGCCCCTCTATTCAGGTGCCAGGCCCTGCACGTTTGGTCCGTGCTGGTGCCCCACTCCCACCTCTCTGGCCTGATTCTGACCTTCTCATTGGGGCTTTTGCTCATCCTCTGTATGGAATCCCAGACCAACCCCAACAGTCCTTCCCTAGAAAAAGGTTAATTAGAACTTCCATCTCACAAGAGCCTTTTCTAGCATGAAAGTCAAGAAATTCATTTTTGAAGCTCCTCTAGGACAGGCCTTTGCAGCTGGGAAGGCTGTGACCTTTGGAGTCTGAGACGACCTGGGTTCCAAGGCTGTGTCACCATGTACAGAGGGCATGACCCTGGGGAGTCCCATCCCCTCTCAGAGCTCTCCTAGCCCTCACTGCCTTGAATCCTCACTATGCCCTGGAAGGCCAGTATCCCTGAAACTTAGAGGCTCAGAGAGGTGGGGTGATCTTCCCGGGGTCACATAGCTAGAATGCAGCCCAGGCAGGATGGGACCTAGTCTTTGTGTCCAGGTGCCATTGGGACTTGGCACCTTCTGGGACTCCTTCCTGAAATCCTGTGAGGTAGGATGGTACATTTTCTCCAAAGGCAGTTGCCGAGAATTTCTCCCTACCTGAACACATAGGATGCTCCTCCTGGAAAGAGGAAGGCCTGTTCCCTGAACTCCCTCTCTTGAATCTGGACTGGCCCTGTGACTTTCTTTGACAAAGAGAATATGGCAGAAGTGACCCTGCCAGTTCCAGGCCTAGCCTTAAATGGCCTAGGCCTTCTGCTTCCTCTCTTTCCTTTGGAGGCCAGCTGCCATGCACAGCAGCCTGGGCAGACTGGAGTGATGGGAGCCATGTGGAAAGAAAGGCCATGTGGAGGGGAGCTGAGGCACCCCAGCACAGGCATATGAGGGAGGCCTTGTAGACGTTTCAGCCCAGCCACGCTCCCAGCTGGACCCAGCCATGCTGACTCCACGTGGAGCAGGGGATCCTCCCAGCTGGCCCACGGACTGTGAGAAGTAGTAAATCACCATTATTTCAAGCCACTAAGCTATGGGGTGGTTTGTTACACAGCAGAGATAACTGAAACAGGTGGCCCCGTGGATGCCTGGGTTCTATAAGTCCCCGGGGACCTCTAACCCCCTCCAGAGCCCTGAACCCTGGTTGCCATGGTTCCCAGGCAGATGGTGAGTGTTTCCACCTGTTTTACTCTTTCTAAGGAAGGTGAGGGGAGTTGTGTGGTTCCCCCCACATCCCATTTGAAGTCGTGCCTATGACAAGCTAATGGAGCTCCTATGACAGAAATGACAAGCTAAGAACTTGAAGTCTGTGGTCAGACTCCTGAGATTTAAGTCCCAGATCTGCCACTTTCTAGCTGTGTGACCTCGGGCAATTTACTTACCCTCTCTGTGCCTTGGTTTTCTCATCTGGAAAATGAGGTTAATGCTCATGCCTATCTCACATGCTCAATTCCTATGAGGATTAAATGCAGTAATATACACAAACTCAAAATAGTGCCTGACTCATTGTAAACCCTCAATAAATATTATCTGTTGTTTCACTACTATTAGTATTACTAGGCTCCAGGGATTCTGAGCTGGATATTTCAGTATTCTGGAGAAGTATAGCTGACACCCAAACAGGAAAGTTGTAATACAGAGGGATACAAATAAAAATAGGAACATGGTCAAGTCTAGGAGGGATTTCTTCTACCTGGGAATTAGGAAGTCTTCCTGAGGGAAGTGACAATTGAGCTGGGTTTTAAAGACTGACAAGGAGTTTGCTGGTTTTATCAGTTAGGTTTACACTTGGCTCTGAAGGAAAACATAAACACAAAATAACAGTGGCTTAAACAAGATAGAAGCTTATGTCTGACTCAAGTAGAAATCTGGTGGTGGGAGGCCCAGGGCTCATAGGGTGCTCCACGGTGACAGGTACCCAGGTTCCTCCTATCTTCTTGTTCCATGTGCTTGGGCTCTAGCCCAGGCTCTCCTCCTGGTGCAAGGTGGCTGCTGGAGCTCCAGCAACCATGTCTCTTTAAGGACACTCCTGAAAGTTGTATGCTGCACTTGGAAGCCATTGTCTAGGCTCTGTCCCATGGCCAATCTAACTGCAAGGGAGACTGAGAAACATATTCTTTATTTTGGGTGGCCATGTGCCCAGCTAGCTAAGGCTTGGGGGTTCCATTGCTGAGGAAGACTTGGGGAACAGACATTGGAGGTCATGACTGGCCAAGTTGACCACACAGAGGACAGATGTTAGGAAAGGATTCCTACTAGAAGGAACGGCATATGCAGAGGCCTGTGTACATGAAGCACATGGCTGGTTCTGTCTCCACAGCGCCTTTGAGGGTCTTCACTCCTCTCCTGAGGCAGTCACTGCTTCAGCGTGGCTGCTTCCATGGACTTGCCTTTAGATCAGCTTCTTGTCAGGCAGACACGTCCCACTCCCAGCTCTCCTGTTACTCTGGAAACTCCCACCTACCCAGTGTGTCCACGGGAGAAACTGAGATGCCCGGAGGAGCTTCTGGTCACTGAGGAGACAGAACTGTGAGTGGAGGGGCCACAGGGAGAACGGCCCGAGCTCTCCTCGGCCTTCTGACCTAGGCCTGGACAGGGGCGGGCCCATTCCCAGGGCTCCCAGGCCAGGGGAATGATGTAAACGAAGGCCAGGAGGTGGCTCTTAAGGCACTAAGGGGGCCCTTGAAGGGAGCTCTCGGGAAACAAAAACCCACGTGCCTACAGGTCACAGCACACGGATGTGCCGGTCAGTCATGGCGGGCTGGGGCCATGGAGTCAGTGCTGTTGGAGATGATTGGAAGGTACAAAGGACAGGGTACTGAAGCGAGCAAAGGAAAGCACAGGCCTCACTCCCAGCCCCCTCTGGGGCTGGAGGCAAAGAGTGGGAGATCCACCTGGCACAGGTCTTTGTGTGGAACTCCAGTTCTGCCTCAGACATGCTGGGTGACTTGAAGCCTCGGTTTTCTCATCTGTACAATGGCGCCTGCTTCTCAAGGGCATGATGAGGGTTCCAAATGATGGATAGGAAAAGCCTGTGTGAGAGCTCAGGTGCTGTGCACAGTGCCAGTTACTGAGGAAACTTCTGAAAGAAGGGCCTCCCACGGGCCTGGGCTTTCAACGAGGCAGGGTTGCCTGGCCTCCAGGGCCTAGCTGGGGCCTTGGTTTCTCAGGCAGCCGCCCTTGACCGCCTGTGCACCCCTGCCCTCACCTCCTAAGCTTTCATAGCCTCTGGCTCCAGGAGCTCCAAATGCAGACTCGAGCCTGCAGCCCAGTCCCCGCTAACAGGCCATCTTCCAAGAGCCTGGAGACTCAGGTGATGGTGGCCTGGTGGCTAGAAAACCCCAGTACTAAAGTGAATCCTCACCCAGCGAGGACTCACTGCTCACACGCCACAGCGACTAGGCAGGCAACCCATGTGGAAAGAGGCTCAGGTGGGTGGCAGGCAGCCTCTTTCAGACTGGGGGAGGGTGTGCCCACCCAGCTCAAAGGAAGCGTCTTTATACACTGTATTCAAAGCACCAGCACTAAGAGGCAGAACTGCAGACTGGAAGCTTTGTGACAGCCAGCTTGGAAGAGAGCAGTACCCATTTGCTTTGCTTCTGTGACAGAGGTGGGGTGGGGGTCCTGAGTCTGACTTGGGGGTAGAGTCTGAAGCATGCAAGAGACGCCTATTGTTTTGTTTGTTGAGTGTTGCCCCCTTGCGGGAGCTGCTCTCCATCATCATTGGGTACAGGTTTCCGGCGGGATTTGCCATATTGATTCTCCCCAGGTGGAGATCACCTGACCGCACTGAGCCAATCTCTGACTTCTGCAGAGAATTTGGAATCAGAACCAAAAGACTTCAGCTAAGGCCGGCTGTCTTCACATCTAGAGGCCCCGGAGGCTGTTGACAGCCGTGCTTTCTACTACTGGCTGGAGAAGTGGACAGAGCCAGGGGCTGTGAGGAAGATGAAGAGACAGCAGAGAGCAGCAAGGTAAGAGAAGCGGGGGAGCCCCGCTGGGCACCCCGCAGGGCTCTTAGCCCTGGCTGCACCCTTTCCTGAGGCCGACTAGGTCCTGGTCCGCTGGTCTGGGGTTCCAGAAGGTACACGCCGGCTCCTTTCAACAACTTCCATGCCCCCATCCCACCCCTCACCCCCTGCCAGTATCTTCCTTCTCTTGCTGTAGCTAGTTTAGGTGAGTTTGCGCTTCTACTCAAATAATCCCACCGATATGAAGAAAAGCAGAATAAGCCCTGTTTTTCTATGACTGCCACTCACTGAGCCAGCTGCTTCACCTGCATTATTTCATTAAATCCTTACGGTGACTCTGTGAGGTAGGTATTATTCTTATTTCCATTTGGCAGATGAGAACATTGAGGCCCAGAGAGGCTAAGCCATGTGCCCAGAGTCACACAGCAGACAGGAGTGAGTCTGGGCTGGCTGCTTCTAGAGGCCAAGTAGGAGTCTCCCTGTGCACTTACCCTCCCTGCTGGAGGGGGTTGCATTTGAAAGTCACTGGCCTGGAGGGTTCTGTTCGGCCTCATGCAGAGCCTGTGATTCCGTGGGCTTGTTCGACTCTGTTTTCTTAAATAGGTTTGAACATCTTGAGAAAGAGCCAACCTGGTTGGGCTTTAAGTTTTCAGAACTGGGCTGGAGGTGGCCTCCTTGGGGAGCCCAGCCAGGGCCTGGCCGAGCCCCCGGACCAGGCCGCCTGTGGATGCTGACATCATGTCCTGCCACAGCTTTGAGGCCCACCTCTGAGCCACAGAGGTGGTCCTCCCCGAGACCCCAAACCTAAGTCACCCCCTCCAGGAGGCCTTTCAGGGCCCAGGCGGCTATGACCTTTCCTCTATTCTCCCTGACACTCATTTTGCCGTGGTCCCGTCTCAGGACTCTGGAACCTTTGACTGGGTTCTCCTGCTGAAGAGTCGTGTTGGAGAAAGCCAACACCTGGGATAAGCTTGGCCCCTGTCCCAACCTTGGGGGGCGGGGGGCTGTTTGTCTTTGGAGGCAGAGAGAGAAGACCCAGCACTGGCTGGGCCATGGGAAGCCATGGGGTCTTGGAAGAAACACCAGGGGACCTGGCAGCTCCAGGAGGCTCAGGGGAGACTCTCAGGGGCCTGGCCGTGTGTAGACAGGGGGAGACAGAGACAAAGACCAGCTGTCCCACCGTTTAAAAATCTTTAAAATTTGCTCATTAGAATTCTATGAATGTATAGTTTTCAAAGTAAATGGGATCATATGATATGTTTTATATCCATCCATCTATATCTATCTATCAGTAGATAACAGACATCCTTCCAAATGAACAGAGATCTATGTCATTCTCGTTATAGAATGGGCAGCTCAAAGAAAACTCAGGACTGGTTTCATTGTGAATGTAGATAAAAGAATTCAAAGCAATATATTAGCAAAAGAAATCTAGCACTGTAGTCAGTTAAAAGAATAATACCTCGTGACCCAGTAGGAGTTGACTTCGGGGATGCCAAGATGGTCACTCTTGGGAACTCCACCAGCAGTGTTCACGGCACTGACGGATAGTGGAGGGAAGCCATGTGATTCTCTCAGTAGAAAAGGTTTGCATGCCGATTGGTAGCCCGTCCTGATAAAGCAGTGAGAAAGAATCCTAAACATGGCCAGAAGTATTTACCAAACCCTAACACCAAACAGAGGGGCAGGTGTATTAAAAGCATCCTTGTTTAAGCCCAGAGCAGACAAGGCTCAGGGTCCAGCCCATGATTGTTATTCCATGTTGTCCCAACTAGAGGCCCAGGTAGAGTGGAGGTGAGTGGGGACCAAGGGCAGTGGTGGAGGAGCTGGTGCCAGTGGCCTCTGGGCTTTCCTCTCTCTGGAGTCCCTTTTGCCAGAGGTGAATTTACCCTGAAGCTAAAGCAGTTTCAACCTCAGGGCCCCTCACTTGCAGCGGCCCTTCCAAGACTCTGTAACCAATTCTATATTCACAATTTGGTATTCTTGTTCTTAAAATGGCCCTTGAGCTGTTTCAAGCCTCAGACCCTCACACCTGGACCCTCTTCTGACTCCAGCTCAGCTCTTTCCCCCTGGATTTTAGTCACTGCGCCACCTTGAGTCCCCAGCACCCAGCCCAGTCCTGGCCAGGTGTGTAGACAGGTTGTGGAGTGAATGAATGAGGAAAGCAGAGGAACATGACTTGTCCAAGGTCACTCTGCTGTCAGTGGCAGCACCGAGACCAGAGCCCGGCTCTCTACCCACCCTGTGCAGGGACCCGCCCACCTCACCAGGTGGCAGCTTGGCTTGGGTTTTGCCCTCATGACGTCCAGGAGGTGCTGGAAGCGTAAAGAGCGTTGAGTTCTGACCTTGGGTAACCAGAGAGAGACCCGGCTGTGGGAAGATACCCAGGCCGCCCATTGCATGTGGCTGTGGGGCTGGCACCTGTGTTCCTGACCCTCCACCCGCCATCCCCTTAGGGACCCTGTAGCCAAGCGTTCTGGGAGCCACCCTCGAGACAAGCCTAATTCCTGAGTCCTCTCCCTCCCTGGGTCCTTCAAGCCCTGTTGAGTTTCTGTCACTTCTGGGACAGCCTTGAGGAGGGGGTGAAACAGAGAACAGACAATAAACATGGCCGTGTGCCTTCCCCACTCGGGCTGTACTGTATTAAACGAAAACAGCAGCTTGGACGACAAGATGATCCCATTTTTGTGAAAATGAGTATATATTGATATGTGTGTATTCACATGGGGGGAAATCTAGAAAGACATACACCCGAAACTTTAACAAAAGTGATCTCCAGGTAATGGAATCCCAGTGGTTTCTCCTTTTTCTTTGAGCTTTTCTGTATTTTCTAATTTTTCTATCATTTTTATGTATTACTTGTGGAGAGGCAGCGTAGCGCTGCGTTTACGAGTCAGGACAGAGTTCGCATCCGAGCCCTCCCTCCTTCTAGCCGTGTGTGTGTGTGCGTGCCGGTCACTGGAGGTCTCTGAGCTTTGGGCTGTTCCTCTACAAGGTGAAGTGGAGGTGAACATTGAGCCTAACTTATTACAATGGAAAAACCTGCTGGACCCCACCCGGTGATGAAATTTAATACCACTAGTAATGGGGCAAACCCACCCGAGAAGCACCCAGCACCCAGGTTCCTGCTGGAAACCACGACCCTGGATCTAGTCTTGAGGAAACGTCAAGACAAATCAAATAGGGTGACATGATGCGAGGCATCTGGCCTGGACTTTTCAAAAACGCCAATGGCATGAAAGGAAGAAAGAAAAAGTCTGGAGAACTATTCGAGGTTAAAGGAGACGCGAAAGGTGATGCTTGATTGGATCCTGAGTAGGATGGGGAGGCTACGAAGGGCATGATTGAGACAATTGGACAAATTTGCAGATGGAGAGTACATTAGGTAACAGTAGGACAGTGTTAACTTTCCTAAGCGTCATCACCGTATAGGGACGGTGTAGGGAAGTGTCCTCGTTCTGCAGAGGTATTTGCTGAAATACTTAGGGAAGAGTCCAATGTTGTCTGCAGCTAACTCTCCAACGGTTCAGAGATAAAGTAAATGTAGCAAAATTGAATTGAACAGAATGCCCAGCACAGGGCGGATCTCAGTCCTGGCAGCCACTACTCCACCCGGCCTAGAGCTGCCTCTGCCCTGTCTCCTTTTCCTTCCACCCCCTCCCCTGAGCCCCCTTTCCCAGGGGAGGTGGCCACGGGGGACGCTCTGGGAGAACGGCAGGGTGCAGGCCACAGGCCATCTCCCTGATATTCAAGCCTTCCCCAGACTCATGTTCCAAACAGCCTCATTCCAACTCTGCCCACACGCCCTGGACCCTCATTCATTACAGACACGCGTGGGCCATCCCCCTCCTCCAGTCTGCTCACACAGTTCCCTTAGCCTAGAAAGCCACCTTTCCCTTTCCTGTCAGTAAAATCCAACTTACCCTTCAAAGAAAGCCCACTTATGTGCTCAAAGGGCTACCTCTTTCCCAACCCAGGGAAGAAGCATGCTTTCCTGGAATGGCCCCCCTTGGGCTGTTATCCCACTCTGCAATGCCCAAGTTGATCCGTCACCTCCACGAGCCTGGGAGCTCCAGTTCGCAGGGACCAGGTTGCAACCACCCCTGTGTCTCTAGGACATATCGAGGGCCTGAGCCGTAGGAGACACCCTCCATGTGTTTACTGCCAAAGGGTTGGGTGCCAGCACGAATCCACTGCCATTCTGGAGACTAGTTAAATACACGTTGGTATGTTCATATAATAGAATTACTATACCGGTATCAAAAGAATGACTTGGACTGGTATGGAATAATCCAAGATATAACAATAAGTGAAAGCAGTGAGCTACTTACTATTTGTGTAAGAAAAAAAGCATGTATACTTGTAGTAGCAAAGGTTGCCTCAGGAGAGAGGCAGCGGGGGCTAGGGGGACGGGGAGGGAGTGAGAGTTTTTGAGTTTGTGTCTTGCATACGTGAACCTATTTAACAAAGCTACATGATTTAGATTTATAATAGAGCACCCACTCTTTGGGGGAGGTTCAGGGAACCCCAGAAGTTGGATGCTGAGGAAAGAGGGGAGAAGCAGGTGAGCATTGCCCCCGGTGGAGGAGGAGTCTGGGCTGCTTGCCTGCGACTCTTGCTGGAGGACCCTGACCTTGAGAGGCGGGCAGCAGCCTCCCAGAATCCTCAGCGCCATAGGCATTTCTCACTTATTCGAGTGCCATCCTCTGGGCCCTGCAGCATCTTATGCCATGACTTCACTGGAAATGTCCTGCCTCCATTTTCATGTGTGGAGTCCTACACCCACCCAGTTCCTGCCTCTGGCCCAGTGTTCCCCTAAGGCCCCCGTCAGAGTCCTCCCTCTCGTCATCCTGCTCCCCGACGTCCTCAGTGTTTGCTCCGAAGTCCTCAGAGCTGAGCGGGCCCAACTGAGAGGGAAAAGGAGGGAAGGGCATCTAGAGATTTTGGCCCTGCTGGCCTTTCTCAGGCCCAAGGCTTCCTGCTGCCCAAGCCCTTTGCTTGTTCGTGTGTTGGGATAGAGGACTGCCCACCCCAAGCCCACACTCCCCTTCCACTACGGGGAAGCAGTGGGAATTTCATGCCTCCTGGGGCCCCTTTGCACAGGGAAGGGACTGGAACGTGTATGTAATAGGATGCATGGTTAAAGGAAAGTTATTCTGCCATTTGTTAAAATGGTTAAAACAGGTAAGGAAGACTTTATTCGGGACTATTGCCATAGGTGTCAAGACTCTCACAGTAGTGGGGAGAGATGAGGCTCAACACTGAGTACAGCAAAGATAGCCAGGGTTTATAGCCAACAAGCAGAATGAGGGGTCAGTGGATGGAAAATTACTAAGAGGAGACCTCAGGGGGAGGGGTGATTCTTACTAAACCAAATTAACAGGATTCTTGCTGAAGGCAGGCCAGGGTGATCAGATACCAAGGGTGGAGGATTCTCACTAAACTGATTTAGCAGGATTCTTGCTAAACTTGGGCGAGGTAGGCCAAAGACAAGGCCCAAGGACAAGGCCTAGTTGAAAAGAGGGCTCAGAGGAGCCTGTCTGAAGTTTGGTCAAGGACAGAGTCTTTGCCACAATGTTATAGGATCTGGGGAAAACTCCCGTTTTTATAGCTGAGGAATGGAGGCCCAGAGCAGTCATTTGCCTGGGGTCCGCTTTAATCCCCCTCACCACCAGGAAGCTCAGCCCCAAGACTCCTGCTGCACCTGGCCCACAAGCTGTGGGTAAAAGGGCCTGAGCTCCAGCCCCGCTGTGGCTGCCAACTCATTGCTGTGTTACCCTGGTTTAGTCTGGCCCATCTCTGGGCCTCGCAATGGGACCCAAGAACAAAGCCACCAGAGTACTCTGGCCAAGCCATGGGAGCTCAGGGGAGCCGGGTGGTCCAGGCCTAGGACGGGCAAGGCAATAATTAGCTGAGAGCTCCTCTGGAATGTTAAGTACCCAGCCCTGGAATGCAGCTCCTGCCGGCTGCAAATACCCCCCACCATCAGACAGGCCCTGCAGTAAGATAAAAATCAGGGTGGGCAGGCACTGGGGACCCTGTCTTGGGAGCCCTCCCCTACATTTCTCTGGCCTCTCCCAGGATCTCCTCCATTTGGAATTCCCTCCATCTTAGGGCTCGCTTGGAACAAGCCTTTGCAGATGTGGTAGGGGCTTCTAAGATGACCCCTGCCTCCGGGATCAGTATAATCCCCTCTCCTTCAATGTGGGCTAGACCCAGTGACCGCTCCTGACAAACGGAGGACAGCAAAGTGATGGAATGTCACTTCTGATATTAGGTTACGAAAGGACCACGCCTTTCATCTGGGGCATGCTTTTGCTCTCTCTGAGGGAAGCCAGCTGCCAAGCTGTGAGCTGCCCAACAGAGAGGCCCATGCAGCAGGGCTCCGGCCAACAGCCAGCGGGATCAGCGAGGCCAGCGAGGAGCCGAGGTCTGCAGTCCAGCAACCCACGAGGCCCCAAATCCTGCCAATAAGCACGTGAGTGGGCTTGGATGTGGAGCCATCCCCAGATGAGCTCAGATGACTGCAGGCCTGGCTGACGGCTCGACTGCAGCCTGTGAGAGACCACGAGGCAGAGGGCCAGCTAGGCTCTGCCCAGACTCCTGACCCACAGAAACTGACTTGCCCAAGGTCAGAGAGCCTGGGACTGCCAGGTCCAGGATTGGAACCAAGGTTTTCCAACTCTCAGCCCAGTGTGCAGGGCCCTAGACCAGTGGTTCTCAAACTTTAGTTTGCATCAGAATCATCTGGAGGGCTTGTGAAAACCAAGAGCTGGGCCCCATCCTTGGGGTTTCTGATTCTGTAGGCCTGGGTGGGGCCTGAGAATTTGCATTTCTGACAAGTTTCAGGTGGTGCTGATGTGGCTGGCGGAGGACCACACTTTGAGAACCAGCGCTGTAGACTCTCTGTCTCCCACATCACTCTCCTGATGGGCCCCCAAAGCACAGACCAAGGGCAATTTGCCACGTCATGAATGCCTGTCTAGGCGCCACTTCCTCTGAGGGAGTGGGGTGTGGTTGAAAGAACCACAGAGGGCAGTGCCCTGTCTTGTTCATCTTTGCAACTGTTTCTGACCCATCAAACCCACAGATACATGTGACATTCCACAATTTTATAAGGTTACATTTTGGGGAAAAATTAATTTCTTTTTATCAAAACCATACCAAAAATATTTTATTTTGTTCAGATGATCAAGTATTATATGCAGGAATAGTTTTGTTAAGGAAACTACCGATAGGACATCAATAGGAAGTGAAATAATTCTCTCTCTGCTGTAATGTTTTCCATGTTTTGTCACTTAGGGGCTGGCTTTATCCATCATTGTATTTTACCTTTTGGGCACTAAACCTTCTTAAAGTTGTTGCTTTGGATACTAGGTAATTGGTAGATCTATTGATATAGATATAGATTCATATGTGGATGTGGATTCAAATACGGATACAGATGAAGATGTAGCAGTGATGTTCCCTAAGGAGAAAGGACATGCTCCCTCCCTCTGCTTCCCTCTGCCCAGAATGGGGATGGTGGGGCAGCCAACTTGGACACATCAAGATGGCAGAGCAATAAGGTGGAAGGGGCCTGGATGCCTGGACAAGCTCGTGGAGTAGGATCTCCATTCCCGTCCTAGACAATCTACCCCTAGGTCATCATAGGAGAGAGAAGTGAACTCCACTCTGCCATGGCTCTAATACATCACACGCACGTGTCCCCCCCAGCAGACCACAAGCTCCTTGAGAGTAGGGCTAGAGCCCCCATCTTTCTTCCTACGGCTCTCAGAACAGGGCCTAGCACATTTCAGTTCTGGTTCTGGCCCTTAGTAGCAGGCAACCCGGGGCAAGTGACCTCCCTGGCCTCTTCTACAAAATGGGGCTAAAAAACATTCTCATAAGAGTCTCATCGAGCTTAGTGAGATGATGTGCATAAAATACTTAGCCCTGTACACCTAATAGGAGCTAAATAAATGGTGGATGTTATCATCTATAAGTTTTCAGAAATCGGATCCTGTCTCCTCCCACCCTGCTTTAAACCCCGACTTCCCTTAAGATAACATCTAACCTCCCTACCATGGCCCTAAGACCTTTTATGCTTCAATCCTGACCACCTCCCTAGTCTTATCACTCATACCTGAACTCTACAGCCAGATAGAGTTGCTCTGGCATCCCGTCTTTTCCCAAGGTCAGAGTAAAGGGTGAGAAATGGAAAGAAAAAAAAAAAAAGTGAGAAACGTACCAAGTCCAAATGACCCTTGAAAATCCCTTAAACTGCACTTAGGGACAGTATCCAGACCTAGTACCTCTCAGTGAGGCAAGTCCAAAACAGGTTTCCTCCAGTGTAGAAACAGGGGGCTATATCTTCAGTTGAGCCCCAGATAAAGTAGCTGGCTGGTGTTTAGGGGCCTCATGAGACCAAAAGTATGTGTCTTTGATCAGCATCACGTTCAGGATGAAGCGTTCATTGATTCTTCTCTCCTGTACTCCCAGTCCTTGTAACATGCACTGCCTCTCACGTCCAAGCCTTTGCACATGCTGTTCCTTTTGCCCCCAACCCCCCACCCTCCCTGCCTCCCCCTCCACTTGGCCTGGCCAATCCTCATTCCTCTTTCAGGCCTCTGTGCAGGTGCCACTTCCTCAGGGAAGCTTTTCCTAACTTCCATCCCCTGAAGCTCCTCTGTCCTGTGCAGCAGGCCTCCCTCTATACAGTCAGCCCTCCCTCATCCATGGTGCCTGCCTCTGCAATTCCATCAACCCTGGATGGAAAATATTTGGGGAAAAAAAGCCAGAAAGCTCTAAAAAGCAAAACTTGAATTTGCTGTTGGCCCGGCAAGGCAATTATTTACATAGCATTTACATTGTATTTACAACTGTTTACATGGCGTTGTATTAGGTATTGTAAGTAGTCTAGAGATGATTTAAAGTACACTGGAGGACGTACGTTTGTTATTTTGGAACTACGACCCCATCTTATATAAGGGACTTGAGCACCCCTGGATTTCGGTATCAATGGGGGTCCTGGAACCAATCCCCCCCAGCCCTCACACGGGAGCGATGACTGTATATTTTTGCGTGGCTGCCTGTGGGTCTTTTCTAAGAAGTCTTTCCTTCTCTTTTGTTCAGTGCTCGGTCCCCAGCGCCTAGCACAGAATTTGGCGCACAGGCGATGCCCCGATAAGTGCTCACGGAATGAATGGGCCCATGAGGAAACGGGTGGCAGTAGTCCGGGATGCCTTTGCCTCCATCAGCCAGCATCCTGGGGAGGGCAGGAAGGGGAAAGGGAGCCCTGCGGGGGCCTCTCCTTCCCCATCATCCTCCCAGACCCCTTCCCTGCCCAACAGGGCGCCACTGGCCTGTCCCACACCCTCTCTGCCGCCTGCCCAGTGACCTAATTATTGTTTTTTCTTCCAGCCCCGCGGAGGGGAAAACAGAAATTCCTGGTGGATGACACAGGCCCGGCGGCCGCCTGAGAGCCGAGCACGGGACCGGCTGGGCCGGCTTCGCCCGCCCTGAACCCACCGCCCGCCCCGCCACCAGGGCCGCGGGAACCCGTCATCAGCCTAAGTACAGAGCGGGCGGCCGGGCGGGCGGCCGGGAAATTGCTGGTTCCCGCTGACCCGCGGGGCCTGCGGGCGCCCCGAGTCTGGTG
>NW_020185332.1:265226-370691 GCF_003031525.2 Neophocaena asiaeorientalis asiaeorientalis | reverse complement strand
CTCGGCCCAGGGTGCGGCCCCGGCGCGAGGCCAGGGCCCTGCGGCGCACAGCACAGCCCAGAGTGCTCTGCGAGGGCTGGGGGGCCTTCAGCACCCCTTCCCCCTTCTGGGCGCCGCCCCCACTCTTACAAGGAGCATTGGGCTCGGAGCCAGACTCGTGGGGTCGCGCATCCCCACCCCAACGGGCTGCTTCATCTGCCGTGTGCCATCTTTCCGTCCGTGGGCCCTTGATGCTGGAGGGAGCCTCAGTTCCCCCATCTGTGAAATGGGTTAACATCTAGGGATGACTGAGATGTGCGCGGGTTCACTGTCCTCTGTGCCTAGCAGATAAGAGATGCTCCATTTCCTTTCAGTTATTAGGGGAAAAGGCACTCCGTCTCTCGTGCTCTCCCTCAACGAATACCGATTGAACACCTACTCGGTGCTGTGTTAGGCTTTGTGTTATAGTGATGAATAAGACAGATAAAATCTTACATTCTCGGAGGAGACAAACAAGCAAACAAGAAATGAATATGCACATCAGATAAGATAGCGCTTCAGACGGTGATAGGTGTTACTCTAATGGGCTAAGGAGAGTGGGAGGAGTTGTTCAATTTAGACTCAGTGGTCCTAGAAGGAAGGTCTTCTTGGTCAAGTGCCCTTTGAGCTGAGATCTGAGTGAAGTGTGGGAGTGAGCAAGGCCGTTATCCAGGGGAAGGCCTTTTGGATAAAGCAAACAGCAGGTGCAAAGGCCCTGGCTCCCCTACCCACCCCTTGTTGGGTAGATTCTACCTTGTTGGCAGAACCCATCTCTCAGGTTCCTGGCTTCTGAAGCACAAAATACTCCCCTTTCTACCTCAGTCCACGGGAAGGAAGCATGGAGAGCAGATGTGGAGTCAGACCTGGTTTTAAATCCTGGCCCTGCTACTCCCAGCTTTGTGACCTTACATAAGTCACTTAACCTCACTGAGTGGTAATAGTTCTTCCATCTGTCAAATGGGGAGAATAATGACATGTTTCTTACAGGCTTGTGCGCGATGTCAGTGAGGTAACACTGACACGCGGCAAGCCCAGACTTGGGTGTATGTATGTGCTTGAATGAATGGTCTGTGGGATCCCTAGGAAGACCTCGGTTTTCTTCATCTGAAAATTAGGTCTCTGACTTGGAGTGAAAAGTTTGGGCTAAACTTTTCCTGGTCTTGGTGGTGATGGGGAGACGTAGTAGAATTGTGAGCACCTTGGGCAAACTCTCGGAGACAGTTCGTAGCTGTGGTCTGGTGTTGGTCACCCTCTGGGACTCAGAGCCCTGTTTACAGAGAGAGAAGCAGAACACAGCTCCCCCACTCACCTGCCCAGATTATCCAAAGCCCAGCCAGGCATTCAGTGGAGTTCAGAGAGGAAACGTCTAGCAAGCCCAGGCCAGAGCAAAGGCGTAACACTGGCAAAGTTCATACTTTATGTCATCACCCTCTTCCTTGACTCCCTCTCCCTATATCCCTGGATCAACTTGTCCTTCCTTGGGAAAGAACAGGAGGTCAGTCATACCTGAGGGAGGATTTCAGTCTTTGGAGATAGTTCTGCCACAGTCCCGCTTTTGACACATGGGAATCTGAAGCCCAGAGAGGGCAGGACTTTGCCAGAGAATACACAGCAGTCCTGAGGTATGAGAATTCATGCCAGCAGACCTTTGATCTAGGACTGTACTTCATGGCCAAATTCCACCCATTTTATAGAAGGAAGAAATGAGGCCCAGGGTTGTAATGTGAATCAGCAAAGGCTTCCCAGACCAGCAAGTGGCAGTAGGGAATGAAGAATGTATTCTAGGCAGGGGTGGAAGGAGGTGGGAACCTTCCTGGGCCCCTCAAATCATTCATTCCCAGGCCCA
This sequence comes from Neophocaena asiaeorientalis asiaeorientalis, assembly GCF_003031525.2. NCBI lineage: Eukaryota > Metazoa > Chordata > Mammalia > Artiodactyla > Phocoenidae > Neophocaena > Neophocaena asiaeorientalis. Next base: position 368,827 of record NW_020185332.1, on the reverse strand, counting down.
TCATTTTTGAAGATGATCTCTAGGACCCCCTAAGGGAAAAGTCATGTGGGGAGATCTGTGGCCACTGGCTCCCTCTTCTTACCCAGGAATCCTAAATTCCCCCATCCTGAAGGGCCAGCCCAACAGGTATCCAAGTGCACATTGGTGCCCTTGTCCATCTGGCTCCACTGAGAGCCGGCCGTGATGGCTGAGTTGCCGCAGTGCCTGGAGGCCACCAGGGCACCGCCTCACCCCAGCCAATGGCTCTAGCCCTGGCCTGTGGGAGCTTTATCTCAGAACGTGAACGTGGCAGCCGGATCTGGCACCAAAAGCCCCTCCTGGCCTGCGACCTGCCACCAGCTGCTCCTGGGGGTTGCTTTTCATTCATTCATTCAACTCGTATTTCTGGAGGGCCTCTCAGGTGCCAGGCACTGCCCCACATATTGAAGGTGGAGCGGGCACATAAGATTGTGAGGCCTGGCCCTTCGGAGGTCACATTCTAGGGTAGGGGACAGGCAATAAACAAATATACACAAAATATTAGGTCAGATGGAGGGGACAGCGTGTGATAAGGGTGCTCTTTTCAACTGGGAAATGAAGCAGAGGCCCAAAGAAGTGGGGGAGAGGCCACGTGGCTGTCTGAGGCAGGAACAGTTCTGAAAGTGGGAGCTGAAGGTGGAAAGGCCGGTGAGGCAGGACCCCGGGTGTCACTTTCAGGGTGTAGCAAGGAAGGCAGTGTGGCTGGAATGAGTGGGAAGCGAGAGGGAGGGTATGAGACCTGAGAGTGGAGGGGCCAGACCCTGCGTGTTCTTTACAGCTCGGAGATGCTGTGCTTATTCTGTGTCTGCCTGGGAGTGGAGCTGTGCCCTCCCAAGGCAGCTTGGACATGCCAGGAGCCGATTACAGAGCAGGCTATCGGAGTCACCCCTTTGCTTCCCCTCTCTTTTGGCTCCCTCCACCCTTGCACCCCCTTCACCTGTTCTAAAAAGCAGGATTAGGGCTTCCCTGGTGGCGCAGTGGTTGAGAGTCTGCCTGCCGATGCAGGGGACACGGGTTTGTGCCCGGGTCCGGGAGGATCCCACATGCCGCGGAGCGGCTGGGCCCGTGAGCCATGGCCGCTGAGCCTGCGCATCCGGAGCCTGTGCTCCGCAACGGGAGAGGCCACAGCAGTGAGAGGCCCGAGTACCACACACACACAAAAAAAAGGCAGGATTAGAAAGAATTTGGAGTCAGAAATCTCTGGATTCCAGACCAGGCTCCATGACTTAGTAATTGTGTGAGCTTGGTGAGTGATTTAAACTCTCTGACCCTTGGCCTCTATGTCTGTGAAATGGGGCTGAACATACCTACTGCCTAAACAGCTATGAAAGCTAAGCGTCCACCCAGCCCTGACCCTGTGGGTGTGCTCCTAGGTACTTAACCGAGGGAGGCGAATGTGCATGTCCAAAAGGCATGGGCAGGGTGATCCTGGGGGTTGGTCACAATAGCCCCGAAATGGAATCAACTCTGGCGTCCATCCGCAGAAGAATGGCTGAATGAGGTGTGGTATCGCCCTGCAACGGAATAATACACAACAACATAAAGAAACTGCGGAGAGACGGATGCAGCAACATGAATGAATCTGACATGCTGTTGAGTGAAAGAAGCCAGGCGCAAAGAATAGGTACGTGTTATTCCATTAATAAGAAGTTCAAGGACAGGTAAAGCTAATCTGTGGTGAGAGACGGTGAGATAGTGGTTGTCCTTAGGGGTTGCGGACTGCAAGGGGGCTTGAGAGAATCTTCTGGCATGTTGGAACTGTGTTTTGTCTTGATCTGGTTGTCACACAGGTTGATACGCGTGTCAAAGTCCATTGAGCTTGAGCTCCACGAACAATTTGAGAGTCATGTGCATCGTGCTATGTATATTTCAAGTAAAAGGTCAAAAGAAAAAAGTGCACTACCTGGAAAACTGGTGAAGAGTAAATGAGATGGAGAACGTAGTTGTGCGTGTCTCAGAATCGGCACCTGTGGACATTCCCTGCGTCCCAGTGCCACCCTGAGGGGCAAGGACTGCCTTCCAGCACCCGTGTCCAAGCATTAGCTAGGCTCAAATGACGCCGTGCTGTTAGAATTGAGGGATGGAAGGGGACTGGGTCTTTTTTTTTCTGTGGCTTTGCTTTGCGATGAGAAGATTATAGTCTTTATCATTAAATGTGGTAACTCGCTGGTGCTCAGGTCCCCAGGGCTGCTGTGCGGTGGAGACGCTGAAGTGGGAAGCGCTTGGCTTTCCTGGCCGGGGGCCGATGAGATGGCATTGAGAACATCCCCTCTACTTGCAGATGGGCAGGATTCCCCAGAGAGAGCCTTGAGGACCCCAGGTTCACCCAGCGATGGAGTGGCAGAGCCCCACCCTCACCTTTCATTGGCCCACGTCCAAAATGCCCTCAGGATCAACTGGCTGGGGACAACTGTACCACTTCCATCCTTCCACCCTGTCCCGAGGTCACTGTCCCAAGCCCAGGGAGGGGAGTGACATCCCCAAGGCCACACAGCAAGTCTGCAGCAGAGCCAGGCAAGGCCATGGGCAGAGGGGAGAGTGAGAGGCTGAAGGCTTGGACCGCCAACCAAGCTCTTCCCTTATGTCCGTGGGGACATGGCCCCTCCTGAGCAGAGGCTGGGGGTGTGTTCCTTCTGCTCTGAAGAGGGAGTGCATCTATAGTATTAATGCGGGGAGTACTTGGCATGAGGGGGGCTTCTCTGCCGGGTACTGTGGAGGGTGAACCCCAGCCCCTCAGCCCTTCCTATCTTGGGGTCGCGATCCAGGATCCACCTCCCCTTGGTGCCACTCCTTTGCCTGCTTCCAGCAGAAATGTCACAGACTGGCCCTGTTTTCAACCTGCATGAACTTGGCCTGACACAGGCACCCCGGTAGGTGTGAGGCGGGGGCAGCTGGAGGGAGATTCCAGAGATGAGTGACCCAGCCCAGGACCAGCCCAGGACTCATCTCTCACTTCTCACCTGCCTCCAAGTGTCAGTTTCAGTGTCACCTCCTCAGCAGGGCCTTCCCTCCCTGACCGTATGTTCCGCTTCCCGCCCTCTCTCACAGCCCATTCTGCTTCTTCACCACCCTTGTCGCTCACCTGTAGTTCTCTCTTCAGAGGTCTGTCACGCCCCACAGGACTGTAAGCTCGTCCAGGGCAGGAGCTGGGTCTGTCTCGTTCACCATTTGGCCCTTGTGCCTGGCATATACGTGTAGCAGTAGATGTTTGAGGGGAGAATAAATGAATGCACGAGGAAGAGCCGCCATGGCAGGGATGTAGACACCAGGGGAGGGAGTGCCAGGGAAGGAAAGGTTTGTTCTGGGGTGTGTGTGTGTGTGTGTGTGTGTGTGTGTGTGTGTGTGTGTTGTGAGATAGTGGTTGTCCTTAGGGGTTGCGGACTGCAAGGGGGCTTGAGAGAATCTTCTGGCATGTTGGAACTGTGTTTTGTCTTGATCTGGTTGTCACACAGGTTGATACGCGTGTCAAAGTCCATTGAGCTTGAGCTCCACGAACAATTTGAGAGTCATGTGCATCGTGCTATGTATATTTCAAGTAAAAGGTCAAAAGAAAAAAGTGCACTACCTGGAAAACTGGTGAAGAGTAAATGAGATGGAGAACGTAGTTGTGCGTGTCTCAGAATCGGCACCTGTGGACATTCCCTGCGTCCCAGTGCCACCCTGAGGGGCAAGGACTGCCTTCCAGCACCCGTGTCCAAGCATTAGCTAGGCTCAAATGACGCCGTGCTGTTAGAATTGAGGGATGGAAGGGGACTGGGTCTTTTTTTTTCTGTGGCTTTGCTTTGCGATGAGAAGATTATAGTCTTTATCATTAAATGTGGTAACTCGCTGGTGCTCAGGTCCCCAGGGCTGCTGTGCGGTGGAGACGCTGAAGTGGGAAGCGCTTGGCTTTCCTGGCCGGGGGCCGATGAGATGGCATTGAGAACATCCCCTCTACTTGCAGATGGGCAGGATTCCCCAGAGAGAGCCTTGAGGACCCCAGGTTCACCCAGCGATGGAGTGGCAGAGCCCCACCCTCACCTTTCATTGGCCCACGTCCAAAATGCCCTCAGGATCAACTGGCTGGGGACAACTGTACCACTTCCATCCTTCCACCCTGTCCCGAGGTCACTGTCCCAAGCCCAGGGAGGGGAGTGACATCCCCAAGGCCACACAGCAAGTCTGCAGCAGAGCCAGGCAAGGCCATGGGCAGAGGGGAGAGTGAGAGGCTGAAGGCTTGGACCGCCAACCAAGCTCTTCCCTTATGTCCGTGGGGACATGGCCCCTCCTGAGCAGAGGCTGGGGGTGTGTTCCTTCTGCTCTGAAGAGGGAGTGCATCTATAGTATTAATGCGGGGAGTACTTGGCATGAGGGGGGCTTCTCTGCCGGGTACTGTGGAGGGTGAACCCCAGCCCCTCAGCCCTTCCTATCTTGGGGTCGCGATCCAGGATCCACCTCCCCTTGGTGCCACTCCTTTGCCTGCTTCCAGCAGAAATGTCACAGACTGGCCCTGTTTTCAACCTGCATGAACTTGGCCTGACACAGGCACCCCGGTAGGTGTGAGGCGGGGGCAGCTGGAGGGAGATTCCAGAGATGAGTGACCCAGCCCAGGACCAGCCCAGGACTCATCTCTCACTTCTCACCTGCCTCCAAGTGTCAGTTTCAGTGTCACCTCCTCAGCAGGGCCTTCCCTCCCTGACCGTATGTTCCGCTTCCCGCCCTCTCTCACAGCCCATTCTGCTTCTTCACCACCCTTGTCGCTCACCTGTAGTTCTCTCTTCAGAGGTCTGTCACGCCCCACAGGACTGTAAGCTCGTCCAGGGCAGGAGCTGGGTCTGTCTCGTTCACCATTTGGCCCTTGTGCCTGGCATATACGTGTAGCAGTAGATGTTTGAGGGGAGAATAAATGAATGCACGAGGAAGAGCCGCCATGGCAGGGATGTAGACACCAGGGGAGGGAGTGCCAGGGAAGGAAAGGTTTGTTCTGGGGTGTGTGTGTGTGTGTGTGTGTGTGTGTGTGTGTGTGTGTGTGTCTGTGTGTCTGTGTGTTTGTGTGTGGTGGGGAGGGCCACTTGGGCTGAGCCTGTGTGACTGCAGGGGTTTCAGAGGGAGCTGCCGTAGGTGGGGGAGGGCAGGAGGCCTCTCTCGCAACCTCTGGAACTCAGGTCCTTCCTTTATGAGCCAGAGACCCCCTGCGAAGCTATGTGGAGTCCCTGCATCCGGGAGAGGCAGCGCCTGGGTCCACAGATGCAGGAAACCTGGGTCCCCTCCCTCCACAGCACTCCAAACTAGCGGAGCTGGAGAGACATTCCTCCTCCTGGGGGAGGGGAGGCAGCCCAGGCCTTCTCCCGCTGGACACACAGGCCCTTGGACAGGGACTCTCCCTTGGGGCTTCTCTCCCTGGGAGGCCTTAGAGGGCCCCTAGCCCAATCCTCAGAGAGGGCCAGAGGCCTGCCCTGGGTCACACGGGAGGAGAAGCCGAGCTGAGACTCACTTCCGGCCTGGGGTCTCCAGCTCCCACCGTCTATGTTGTGTAAGGGTCTCATTCAGCTTGGTCAGCACAGAGCAGGCAGCTCTCTGCAGTCAGACTGGGAGCCCAGTGTCCCCACGCAGTCTCGGGGAGCAGGGCCGCTGCCGTCAGGGGGCATCTTCTCTGGCAGCGCCCCCAGCCCATACCTGCTCACCTATACCATGCTCAGGCTGCAGTGAGGGCTGACTTCAGAAATGCCTGTGCTCTGGGCCTTGTCTTCTGACCCCCAGGGCGGGACCTGTGCCTCCTCCACCAGATCCAAGACTCAAGGTCCCAATTCTCTGGCCCTTTGGCAGTGAGTCTCACCCAAGGCTGGCTAGGACCCCCTCATATACCTCCTACTCCAGGCCAGACCCTCTATAGGCTGGGGGTGCAGGCCTGGGTCAGGTCAGGGTGGGGTAGGTCTTCCAGCGCCCTCTTCCTGGAAGCTCCTGTACTCGTGGACCATGCCTTATTTGTTCCTGTGCCCCCCGCACCCATCCTAGAGCCTGGCATAGAGTGGGCTCATGTGACATGAAAGAGGTGACTCGGGATGTCATTTGAGGGGCTCTAGGAAGAGATTCCAGGCCCCCCCAATCCCTCTCCCCCAACTCCCCAGGAGCCACAGTCTGGAATTCCACTGAGAGAGGCGCATGGCTTGACATTCTCTTCATGGGAATAAATGAGAAGATTAGCTTATTCTGCTCCTGGGCCCAAAGGCCTCGGGAACTTCTGAGAGCCAGACTGAAGATACGGGTGGGGAGGGGTCTGCCAGCCTGGAAGAGAAGGGCTGAGACCCCAGGGAGGGGCGGACCTGTGGAGACAGGCCTGGGCGGCAGGGGCCCTTGGGGCTGGCGGGAACAGCAGGGCCCGTCTGGGAGGGAGCCTCTGACAGACGCTTTATCAGGCCCTGTCGCCAGCGTTATCTGTGGCTTCTCAGCAAAGAAGGAGTCACAGTCCTCAGCCACCCTCAGACCACTCCAGGCCTGGAACAAAGCAGCCGAGTCAGCTGGCAGCCCCATGGCTCCACTGTTAGACCGTGGGTTCTGCAGCCCTGGGGCCCACGTGGGGTGTTCAGGCAGGCGGCTGACCCGGCCTGGCGACGGCCCGTCTACTGGGACTCCCCCGCCAAGTACCGGCTGCTACAGGGACCCCCTCCCTGGAGCCTGTCTGCAGAATGGGGATGGGGCACCGGGTCACCCCAGCCCCTGCAGGGCTCAGCTGAAATGTCAGCCACAAAGGACGGGACACAGAAGGGCCTGTCCAGGAACAAGGGCCAAGTGTTGGCATGGGATGATGGCCGGGGCTGAGCTGGTCAAATGTTTACTTGGAACGGTTCAAGTGGACACCCTCCGGCCACGGGGGCAGCTGGCGTCTGGCACGGGGCCCTTCTACCCACCACCGCAGGGCACTGCAAGGGTTCAGACCCATCCCAGATGGGCTTGACTCCCAAAGCACCCAGAGGGGGCTGCCAGTGTAGGCCTTGGCATTGTCACTCCCCCCCCCACCCCATCCCTACCCACTGTGGGGGAGAGAAAGAGCTGGGAGGGCAGGTTCAACCTCCCTCACTCTGCAATCACCCGCTTCTCTGGCCTCCTGCAGGGCTGCTGTGAATGGTTGGGCAGGTTGTGCTCTGCAACAGGACACCTTTGCCACCGAAGCAAGTGGACCTGAAATCCTTGCAACTGGGAGAGGAGCTGCATCAGCCCTTAGGGTGCTTTTTTGCAACTGTCTGCTAGGAGGGGGCACCTTTGTGTGCCGAGCATTGTGGACTTCAAGATGACAACATGGTTCTTTTGGTAGGACTAGCTCATAGTCTGTTACAGATAGAGTCGCCTGATATAATACAGGATGCCCAGTTGCAACTGAATTTCAGGTAAACAGCAAATACTTTTTTAAAGGTATAATTGTGTCCCATGCCATATTGAATGTAATGGGTGAGTAAAGTCTGGTCAAATCAGACTTCCCCCCAAATCCCCCTCAGCACATAGGGTTCTAGGGGTCATGAAGGAGACTGCAGGAGGCTGAAGAGAGGCCAGTGTGGCTGGAGAGGAGCCTGAGAGGTAGCAGGGGCGAGGTGGCGTGGACTTGGAGGCTGGGGTTCTCTGAGACGAGGACACAGGAGGGTTGGAGCAGGGGACTCACGTTGTAACAGGCTCCCTCTGGTGGTGTTGTTGAGAATCGTCTGGAGGGGCCCGGCCGATGCAGGCTGACCTGTGAGGTGATTGCAGCCATCCAGGCCAGATGACCAGGGCAGTGATCGTGAAGCTGGACAGAAATGGCTGATTCTGGAAACAGGAACTTTTTGTTACGGAAAACAGCAAACATGTACAGAAGGAGTGAGAATAGTACAAGGAATAATACAAGGATGTCCCCATCACCCACTTTAACCATTATCAGCTCACAGCCAATTTTGTTTCATGCAAACCTTTCACCCCTCTTGACAACTGGATTATTCTGAAACAAACCCCAGATATCATATTATTTCATCCATAAATATGTCAGTGTATATCACTGAAAGATAAGGCCTGGATATATTTTGAGGCAGGAGCCACCAGGAATTTGCCCCAAGACCTCAAGCAGCTATTAAGAGAGAGGAGGCCCCTGACCTCATGAAACCCATTGCTGTGCAGTTAGTGCCCTGGTCTTAAGACCACCTCTCCTAAAGCTTTCTCATGTTTTCCTCCTCAGGCACCCTGTCTCCCATCCTCCTGTCTGCGTGATGCCCCTTAGGCTGGGGTCTTGGGACGCTGGCATGGACCCCCTGTTGAAAACTCCTGCCTTTTCCCCAGACCTCACAGCAGCCCGAAGCCTCTCCTCTTTCTGGTCTCTTGATAACAGGACTGTGCAGTGTCTGGAACTGAGGCTCCCTACGAGCTCAGGAAACGCAGGCACTCCGGGCGAATGCGAGGGAATCACGGGAAAGTCACAGAGTGAGGGACAAGGACAGAGATTCAGACATCAAGTAAGTTCAGGGAGGCTCTTTGCTTTCAGAAGGCCAGCCCCCAGGAAGCACCCTGGCTTTACCTGTAATTTACTTGGAGATTTTGCGTGGGTTCCTTCCCCTCTCTGGGCCTGTTCATGCAGGGCTTCTTTTTTTTTTAAATTATTATCATTTTTATTTTATTTTATTTACTTTTGGCTGCGTTGGGTCTTTGTTGCTGCATGCGGGCTTTCTCTAGTTGTAGTGAGCGGGGGCTACTCTTCATTGCGGTGCGGAGGCTTCCCATGGCGGTGGCTTCTCTTGTTGTGGAGCACAGGCCCTAGGCACGTGGGCTTCAGTAGTTGTGGCATGCAGGCTCAGTAGTTGTGGCTCGCAGGCTTTAGAGAGCAGGCTCAGTAGTTGTGGCGCACGGGCTTAGTTGCTCCGCAGCATGTGGGATCTTGCCAGACAAGGACTCGAACACATGTTCCCTGCCTTGGCAGGCGGATTCCTAACCACTGCACCACCAGGGAAGCCCCCATGCAGGGCTTCTACCTTCTCCCCTCCTCTCAGATTCTGTTCCCCAAAGACCCTGGAATGGGAGGAGTTGAGGGGCAAAGGTGGACTTGAGGAGAGCATGCTGGGAACATGCTAACTTTGGACCCAGCCACACACGCGTTGAACCCTGTGATGCAGGCATAGTAGCCCCACTTTACAGAAGAGGAAAGTGAGGTGCAGAGAAGGAAAGACACTTGACTAGGATCCCCTAGTTTGTAGGCAGCACGACCCTTGGACTTGGGTCCAAGGCCAAATGCTCAGTGTTGGTGCCCAGGTGCCCCCATGTTTTTTGAGGCCCCACCCCAGGGCAGGGCCCTCCTCAGTAGGCCTAGTTCCTCTAGTGCAATCCAGATTCTGGCCATCCTGCCACCTCTGAGCCTCCTGAAGCCTGATGCTCCTCCCAGCCTCCTCATGGTGACACTGGGAGGCTGACCCACCTTCCTACTCCGATCATTTTCGCTCACTGAGCCCTGCCGAGGGCTGGACTCCATGGACACAAGATACACCAACACGTTTCTCTCATTTCATCCTCACAGCAACTGAGTGGGGTGTTATGCCCATTTTACAGATGTGGAAACTGATGCCCAGAGAGGAGCAGAGGCCTGCCCAAAGCCACACAGCCCCACTGTGGTGGAGCCAGGATTGAGACCAGAGTTCTCTGACTCCACGTGCTCCATCCACTGCATTGCAAGGAACTGGCTCAGAACAGTAACCCAGTGCCATTTTGTTGTCCTGGGTTCCGGCAGCCTTTTCTTTTCTTCCCCAGATAACTCCCCTGTCTTAGTTTCCCGTACGTAATCACACTCGATCTCTCTAATAATTGTGGGAGGCGGGTATGATGACTGGGTTTTATAGGTGAAGTGCCACACGTGTCTCCAGGGAGACTGTGTTCTGAAACTTCCTGAAATTTCCCCAAGGCTTGAGTTGCTCCCTTGAGCTGCCCACGGACGCTTATGTTCTTCTAGCGCCCCCTGCAGTCTTTCAACGACATTGACTCACCCTGCTGGGTCATTTAGAAAGCTTTTCCTGCAAAGTTATCTTTCCCCTTTTAAGTCAATACCTCCCACGGTTGCCACATCTGGTCCTTCCCCTCACAAGTTTGGACCCACCTTGTCCCTCCTTTGTCCCCATATTCAGCAACACTTAAAACACATGTGCCTTCTGTAACTCCGTCTTCAGGAAACTAGGATATTAACAAAGGCTTAACAAACTACGGAGGTTGTCAAGCTTGAGAATCACAAAAGTGAATCTGCGTTTCCACCTACCTGGGAGCTCTTTGGGGTGAGATCTGTGTCCTCCCATCAGATTAGACTAATTGTCTTCTAGGGAAGGGACGGTGTCTCCCGCAGGGTCCCCATGCCCTGGGTCGAGGCCCTGCAGAGCAATGACTCTGGCTGTGGGTGGAGAGAGGTGTCTCTAGGCTCTGCCCACCATCAAGCACGTGGGTGGCACTCCATGCCCAAAGGATGAGAGCCCTGTGTTTCCTGAGGCTCAGGCAGGACATAGGAAGGGCAGGAAAGACCTGGTGGGGAGCCACTTTTGGCCCCTCTCTGAGCACCCGCCTGTCTCAGAACTTAGAGGAACTTGAACTTGGGCAGCAGTGGGACTGAATCCTTCCACGAGTGAGCAGGTTTAGATTGAAGCTATTGTTCCTTTAGGTGGCAGCCAGGGACTGGGCATTCACTGTGGGGAAAGGGCAGGGTCAGGAGAGGGGAGGAGGAAAAATGTCAGCTGATGTCAAAGGCCCGTGGTCTCGGGGACCCCACCCTGCATGTCCTGCTGCCCTTGGTCACCCCCACTCCGGGCTCCCATAGGTCCCCCAACCTCCACCTCAAACAGGCCCATTCCTACTCTCACCTACTGCTCTTTCTGGGTTCTCTTTGTTCACTCATTTATCCGGTATTCAATCAGCATTTAATCCATCATCTACCAAGTGCCCGGTTTTTGTCTGTTTGGGGGAGAGTTTATTGAGGTATAATCCACATATTGTATATTCACCCCTTTTTAGCGTATGAGGTTTGGCAAATGTTTCACAGTAGTGTAAACACCACCATAGTTAAGCTGTTGGATATATCCACCAATATTTCCTTCCTGCTCCTTTGTTATCAACACCTGCTCCCACCCCTGGTCCCTGACAGCCTCTGATCTATTTTCTGTCCCTATAGTTTTGCCTTTTCCAGAATGCCACGTAAATGGAATCACACAGCAGGTAACCTTTTGCATCTAGCTTCTTGTACTCAGCATAAATGCTTTTGAGAGTCATTTGTGTTGGTCTGTGTGTTCGTAGTTGGTTCCTCTTTTATTGCCCAGTGAGTTGTATTTCCATCGTATAGATGTCCTCAGTGTATTTATCTGTTCACCCGCTGATGAACGTTTGGACTGTTTCCAGCGTTTGGCAATTATGAATAATGCCACTGTAAACACTCCACGTGTAGGTTTTTGTGCAGACGTGAATTTTCATTTTGCGGGGGAAGCTACCTAGAAGTGGGATTGCTGAGTCATATGTAAGTGTATGTTTTAACTTTAGAGGGATCTGCCCAACTGTTACCTGGAATGGCTGTACTATTTTCAAAGTAATAATAAACTTTTAAAGTCTAAACTCTAACTTGAGTTGTCAAGACTGACAAACGCCAGGAGGAATTCCATTCCTAACTGGAAGCATCCCTTCTGGGGCAAATGTCAGCTTTCATTTCTCCGGGTAAACATCCAAGAGTGGGGTTGCTGGATCGTAGGTGAAGTGTATCACAAGACACGGCCAGACAGCTTTCCAAGATGCCTGCACCATTCTGCGTTACCACCAGTAATGTATGAGTTTCAATTTTTCCACTTCCTTACCAAGTGCCAGGTTTGGTTTTGTTTTTTTTTTTTAACATTTTATCATGAAAATTTCTAACATCTAAGAAAGTACAATGAATAGTACTTTAATGACCCTCCACTTACTCACCAGCAGCCTTCAGCTACCTCCTCACCAGCCTTAGATCTTGTTTCCTCACCCCTCCCCAACAATGACCAAATTATTTTTTTTTTAAGCAAATCCCAGATGTCATTTCATTTTATTCATAAATACTCAATAGTATCTTTCCTGGAGAAAAGGGAACCCTCTCGCACTGTTAGTGGGAATGTAAATTGGTACAGCCACTATGGAGAACGGTACGGAGGTTCCTTATAAAACTACAAATAGAATTACCATATGATCCAGCAATCCCACTACTGGGCATATACCCTGAGAAAACCATAATTCAAAAAGAGTCATGTACCACAGTGTTCATTGCAGCTCTATATACAATAGCCAGGAGAGGGAAGCAACCTAAGTGTCCATCAACAGATGGATGGATAAAGAAGATGTGGCACATATGTACAATGGAACATTACTCAGCCATAAAAAGAAACGAAATTGAGTTATTTGTAGTGAGGTGGATGGACCTAGAGTCTGTCATACAGAGTGAAGTAAGTCAGAAAGAGAAAAACAAATACCGTATGATAACACATACATATGGAATCTAAAAAAAAAAAAAAGGTTCTGAAGAACCTAAGGGCAGGACAGGAATAAAGACTCAGACGTAGAGAATGGACTTGAGGACACGGGGAGGGGGAAGGGTAAGCTGGGACGAAGTGAGAGAGTGGCACGGACATATATACACTACCAAACGTAAAATAGATAGCTAGTGGGAAGCAGCCGCATAGCACAGGGAGATCAGCTCGGTGCTTTGTGACCACCTAGAGGGGTGGGATAGGGAGGGTGGGAGGGAGGGAGATGCAAGAGGGAGGAGATATGGGGATATATGTATATGTATAGCTGATTTACTTTGTTATACCGCAGAAAGTAACACACCGTTGTAAAGCAATTATACTCCATAAAGATGTTAAAAAAAACACATTAACGATGTCCCACCTAGCCAATCATTTTTTAAAAAAATAAATGTATTCATTTATTTAAAAAAAAATGATCTTTCCATGGTACCGTTATCACACCTAAAATGTGTGCCATTATCCCAGTTCATATCATCACATGTCTAGTCAGGTCTCCCGTTTTCCTGAATGTCATCATTTTTCCTTTTTTTTATAACTTGGGTGTTTGAATCAGGATACAAATAAGGATCAGACGTTGTGATTGGTTCATGTGTCCTTAAGTTACTTTGCTTGGAAGTCATTTGGAATCGTTCTTCTCTTTGTGGTTATATCACTAACTTAATGTATAGACTTGGTTGCTTCATTTTACTTGCAGTTTTTATGAATTTATTTAAAACTTAAAAATTTTATTTATGGTTCCAAAGTCTATCATACAGAATATATTTACAAAGGTCTAACTTTTATTTGTGCCCATCTCCTTCAATCCCCCCTTCCTAGAACTATTAATTTTAAAAACTTATGCTTTATCCTTACATTGATTTTCATATATACACACACATATATGTGTGTTCCTTACATTGATTTATATATATACACACACACGTGTGTGTGTATGTACGTATAACATACACAGATGTCTACACGTATATTTGTATCCCTCCCTCCTTTTCTTACCATACAGGCACACTTTCCTCCACCTTGTTTGATTCATTGTACATCTCGCCCTGCGATCTCACCCACAGTGGTCTGTTGAGGTCTCCCCTGGTCTTTGCCGCCAGAATCTTCCTTTGTGCTGAAAACCACAGTCTCCTGCTGGTGGACATTTTCCTTCTTTCCAGTCCTTTGCTGTTACAAATAGAGTTGCAGTAAAAAACCTCACGCTTCCGTCTTTCGGCGTACTGGTTGGAGTCGATTCCCAGCAGTGGGATACCCGAGTCCCAGCTTGAACACACATAGTGATTTTGCTAGCTTTTGCCCAATTCCTCTGCAAAGGGATCACACCGTTTTACATTCCCGCTAGCTGCACAGGGCTTGTTTCCCCATGGCCTCCCCAACAGAATGTGTTGCCAAACTTTTGGCTTTTTGCCCATCTGATAAGTGGGAAACGGTATCTCAGCGTAGTTTCAATTTGCATTTCTTTTATTTGATTGAGGTTGATCATCTTTTCATATGGCTAAGGGCCATTTGCATTTCTTTTTCTGTGAACTGTCTGGTAATATTTTTAGCCCATTTTTTCTAGAAGGTTGTTGGTTTATTCCTTCTCTACTTTTATTTATTTGTTTATATATTTTTTATATCTTCTAATTCCTGTACCTTTTTTAAAATATAAATTTATTTATTTTATTTTTGGCTGCGTTGGGTCTTCGTTGGTGCACACGGGCTTCCTCTAGTTGCGGCGAGTGGGGGCTGCTCTTCGTTGCGGTGCGCGGGCTTCTCATTGCAGTGGCTTCTCTTGTTGCGGAGCACGGGCTCTAGGCGTGCGGGCTTCTGTAGTTGTGGCTCGCGGGCTCTAGAGTGCAGGCTCAGTAGTTTTGGCACACGGGCTTAGTTGCTCCGCGGCATGTGGGATCTTCCCGGACCAGGGATCGAGCCCATGTCCCCTGAATTGGCAGGCAGGTTCTTAACCACTGCGCCATCAGGAAAGCCCTCCTTCTCTACTTTTAGAAGCTGTTTATAAGTTAGAGACATTAATCTCTTGTCTATGGTAAAGGTTCAGGTATTTTCCCCACTTCATCATTGGTCTTATTTTGTTCATTCATTCATTCATTCATTCACCAATCTCAAGCCACCTGATGCTGGGGATGCAACAGCTGTGAACAGGGTGGTCCTGAGGGACTCCACTGCCATGTGATGCTCAAGCCAGACCCTTGGACTGATCCTGGACAGTCCCTGCCCCTGCCCCTCCCCGTGCTGTCCTTTCTGCCCCCTGACCCCTCTCCTGCAGCCCAGTGACCGCCCTTCCTGAGTCCTGCCCTGATCAGGCCCTCAGCACCTCGTAGTCTGTGCTCAGTGGGGGCCAGAAAGGGAACTATCTCTCTATCTCCCCCAACATGCCTGGCACCTGATGAGTGAGGGAGTGAAGAAAGAGCAAGTCAGTGAATGAATGACTCTTAGGAGGATGAAACAGCCTCTCAGCCCAGGAAGCCAAGTCAGAGGGGAGTTTGGAAAAGCAGCTTTAGGGTCAAGGTTTCTTAACCCCTCACATTCTCTTCAGACCTAATTCAGGTCAGAATTGCTACTCTCAATTTGCTCTCAGCCAATATATAATACTGCTGCATTTCATGATTTAAAAACATGTCTGCTTTTTGTAGAAAATGTGGAAAATACAGAGAGGTACAACAAAGAAAATAGAGATCACCCATTACCCAGAGTAAACCACTGTGGACATTTCGTTCAACTTTCTTTTGTTTCATATTTTATTTTTACATATCTATATTTACATGTTTTACATATTATGTTTTTTTAATTTTTTTTTTTTTTTTTGCGGTACGCGGGCCTCTCACTGCTGTGGCCTCTGCCGTTGCGGAGCACAGGCTCCGGACGCGCAGGCTCAGCAGCCATGGCTCACAGGCCCAGCCACTCCGCGGCATGTGGGATCTTCCCGGACCGGGGCACGAACCCGTGTCCCCTGCATCGGCAGACGGACTCTCAACCACTGCGCCACCAGGGAAGCCCTGTTTTTCACATATTTGATATTTATATGTACATGCACAGACACACAATACCCCTTAACAGTATAACGTACATATTTCCTCATGGCATTAACCTTCAGCACATCATCATGATTTTAAGTGATCGTATAATATGCCGTGAAATGAATGTATCATATCCCATCACCATCACTTAACCTCTCTGTGTCTCAGTTTCCTCATCTATAAAATGGAGATAATAGTTGCTTCCTCGTAAGTTCCTTGTGAGGGTTAATTGTGATTCTATTCATGGTAAGCACTCAGGAGGTGTTAGACAATGCCATTCTTATTATTACTATTATTTCCTAATTGTGGACATTTAAATTCTAATTTATTCTGTTGCAAGTAGCACCGTAATGAACATCTCTGCTCATGGGGGCATGTGAGGGGGTGCTCCACTCCCACCTCCAGACTAAGCACCCCGGTGACAGAGTGTGAGCAAGGCTTGCTGGGGAGACCCCCTTGGCTGAAAGTTAGGACAGCAGGCATTTGCCACTGGGAGCCTGGGGACAGGGCAGTCCAAGCAAGGGAACAGCATTGGTAAAGGCTCAGAAGCTTGAAAGAGCGTGGGAGCTCTGACGCGCTTGGTTTGGCCACGGTTCTTGTCCCCATTTTACTCCTTTCTGGAGTAGCGGTGGTGTGAATGCTGTGTGTGCTGGCCCAGGGGGTGCCTCTTTCTCAGGCTTAACCCTGTTGATTTTCAAATTGAAGTTTATGAGCCGTCTGCTCACATCCAGCTGTTGAGGTGGCCACTTCCTCCTCCTTCCCCTTGACCACATCACTCTGCTCTCTGAGCCTGGGTTTCCTCATAAGTACAACAAGGCAGGTGGACTCGGTGGTTTCTACCCTCCCTTCTGCCTGGGGTGGGTGCTTAAGCCCACTCTGGGCTCTCTCTTTGCTGGGATGCTGGAGGCGCCCTCTGGTGGCCAATATTGGCCATGCAACCCAGAAATGGGCTTGACAACCTGCCTGGCCCTCTGAGTGGGTTTAAGTGTGCATGTACGTGTGTGTGCCTGTGTATTGGAATGGTACACAGGGGACACGTGACAGCCTCATGACACATAAAATTCAGAGCTTTTCTAACTCTCTGATGGCAAAAGATAGCGAAAATTTTCTGGGGCCTGCCAGGGACACCCAGGGTTGCAAAATTCCCTGGGGCACCCATCTCACTAGTACACATGGAGAACATTACTCCTCTGCTCAAAATCTCATCCTTAAAAAAAACAAAACAGACAAAAAAACCCTCATCCTTGTCCCTCTGATGAGCAGGGTAAATATCAAACTCCTGGCCAGGACATTTAGGGTCCTTCAGAAGCTGACCCCTGCTTGTTACCAATGGCCCCTGTGGCCCCATTTTTCACTTTTGTCTTTCTTTCCTGTCCCACTCCAGGCAAGCTACCTGACCCATTCCCATCTCCTAGTCTCTGCTCATGCTGGTTCTTTTTCCCAGAGTGTCCTACCCTCTCCTTTAGTCCCCATAGCATCTTTCAAGACTTGGCTAAATGCAACCTCCTCTAGGAAGACCTCTTGGATTTTTCCACTTGGGTCTGAGCTCGCCTTCCTCTGAACCTCCCAGTAAATACATCTGTCTCCTGGTATACAGAGAACTAGGGCTTACCCAGGTAACTTGGGTCGAAGATATCCAGTTCAATAGACCCTCAGATATGGCGCAGACTCCATGTCTGCTCCATGTCTGAGTCCTTCCAAACATTGGTATCCAGGCTGCCTTCTGCAGAGCCCTGACTCCCATCCTCTCCTCCACCTCCTCTGAGCCCTTGGCTTTAGCCAGGAGGGGCAGCTTTCATGGAAGGAGGTCTGGTGGTAGAGGAGAAAGTCATGAACCTTGGGCCAGACTCCCATTGGACACTGCCATTCAGAAGGCAAATGGCTGCCCAGCACACAGCCTCCAGCTGCTGAGCTGTGTGTGGGAGGCTGGTCTCTGGGTGAACGAAGGGTCAGATCCAGTCACTGCCCAGTTCTTTCCTTCAAGGACAGAAGTCATAACTGCAGCCCTAGCAATAATACTCTTGGTTATTTGTAGAAGTCTCCTATTGTCAGTTTGTTGTGCTCTCTAACATGAAATTCTCATACAACCCATTTGTAGATGAGGAAACAGGGGATCAGAGAGGCTAAGTAACTTGCTCAAGGTCACACAGCTCTGAGTGTGAATGCTCAAACTCAGTCTCTGCTTTCCAAGCATCTCGAAATCCTGTGCAGTTCCTGGAATACTCTGCTGTCACTGTGTCTTGCACAGAGTAGGTGATTAATGAATTCCTGGATAACGAAACACGGACATAATGAACATATAGCTATCCCTTTCTGCTTCCAGGCTGCCTCAGGTCCACATGTTCACCTTTGTGTGTGGGAAGAGTCCCAGAACTGGGATTGTCCAAGAGGGGAATGGCTCCAGGGGGCTGAAGGGGTGGTGGTACCTGGATCCCAGGAGGGGTGAATTCCCTGCGTCTGGGTTTTAGGGGAAGTAGGTCTTGGGCATGGCGAGGACTGGCACCTGCTGGCCCACTGGCCCAGCTGGTGTATGGCCCATGGATGTTGCATAACTTCAGAAGCCACAGAACGGTGCTGTGGCCAGGACTGGCCTACAGGGTAAGGACCCGGAATTAATCCAGATTCCCTGAGGAGGGAGATACCAAGACAGACGAGATGTGCAAGAGATTTATTAGGGGACATATCTGTAAGGGGAAATGGGGAGGGAGCCAGGGGAGCCTGGGAAAGCATCCGACCTTGATGTGGATCTGACCCCGATGTGAAGGAGGAAGGGAAGGGAAGAAGGCTGAAAGGAAGCATTTTTGACTCTAAAGGATTCTAAGAAAGTTCTTAAGGCCAACGGGAGTCTTCTAGCCAAGATGCCTGTCGGAGGGGTCCCACCTCTCCTCAAAATGGGTCTCCTTTGTATTCCTGCCACGCGCAGTCACTGGTGTGTGGGAAGCACAGCCTCCGCAGGCACGACTCATGCCTAGTGGTGGAAAGGCAGACATCATAAGTGATGGTGAGAAAACCCTTTCTGGAGTGGTGCTGGTGTGAGTGCTGTGTGTACTGGCCTGGGGGTTCCTCTCTCTCACCCTTAATACTACTGACTTTCAAACTGAAGTTTAAGAGCAATTTGTTCATGTCCAACTGTTGAGGTGGCCCTCCCTTCCCCTGACCACGTCATCCTCTTCTATGAGTCTCGGCTTCCCACATGTAAAATGGTCATTAAGGCCTAGCGCGCAGCTGCTGAAGCCATTGGTCAGTTATGTTCCCCAGGTAGAGATCTGAGAGGGGCTTTCTCACGGCCGCCGCACTGGCCTCCCGGGTCCCCCTGTCACCAGCCTGGCCTGGAGAACAGCCACAGGTGACCACAGCTGGAGGGAAGGGGAATTGGGGCCCCTGGAGAAACCCAGGAGAGAAGCTGATTGGCCCAGCCTGGGTCAGGGGTCTGGCTCTGGTCCAATCAGCTATGGCCAGTGGGTGGAGCCACTTGCCAGGCTGCCCATTCTGTAGGGTCTCGGGAGCCTGCTCTGTGAAGTGCAGGTGTCATTCATGGGGCAAGGGCACTGGCAGGGCAGGTGAGGCAGTGCAAGGTGTTGGTGGCATTCTCTTGCTGAATGTGTCAGTGTGACACACCTGGTGGCTCCATGAGGCCAGGAGCTGGGCTTTTTTTTTTTTTTTTTTAATTTATTTAATTTATTTTAGGTTATGTTGGGTTCCACATTACTGCACGCGGGCTCTCCCTAGTTGCTGTGAGCGGGGTCCACTCTTTGTTGCGGTGTGCGGGCTTCTTACTGCAGTGGCTTCTCTTGTTGTGGAGCACGGGCTCCAAGCGCGCGGGCTTCAGTAGTTGTGGCATGCGGGCTCAGTAGTTGTAGCTCGCGGGCTCTAGAGCACAGGCTCAGTAGTTGTGGCACACAGGCCTAGTTGCTCCACGGCACGTGGGATCCTCCCAGACCAGGGCTTGAACCCGTGTCCCCTGCATTGGCAGGCGGATGCTTAACCACTGTGCCACCAGGGAAGCCCCAGGAGCTGGACTTTTGTTTGTCGTGGTGCTGGGGCCTGTGCTCTGCCTTCCCCCAGGAGGGTGTGGGCTGGCCTGACCCGCTATTGCCCACCCTGAATGGCTGACCTCTGCTGGACGGGACAGGCGCTATGCCTACCTGATGGCCGCCACCCCAGGGAAGGAACTTCAGGATCTGTCTTCCCATTAGCCTGGAAGCCCTGGGTAGGCAGGGAGCACTGAGATTAAACAGCCCAGGCTGTAGTCTTGGGTTTGGGTCTGGCTCTTCTACTAACTTGAGCAAGTTCCCTCTCTCCTCTGGCCTCAGTTCCCTCATCTGCGAAGTGGGTGTCATCACACTGAGCTTGTGGAGAAGAGGCTGTGTGGTGTGGAGGTTTGGGGCTCAATGTTCAAGCCAATTTGAATTCAGCTTATCCAGTTACTTGCTTTGTGACCTTGGGCAAATTAATCACTCTCTAGAAGCCTTACTTTTCCCGTTTATAAAATGGGAATGAAGAATCTCTCTTTCGTTCTTCAAAAGGTAATGTGCTCTGCACCAGCTGGGGGTACACTCACTCATTTCTTATCCTCTCCTCTTCCAGGACCCCAGCCCTCACAGCTCCCTGGCTAATGAGTCAAGCCGTGATCGGTGTCAGGCCCACAGTAGGGACTCAACCATGCAGGAAGAGTGGGACTGTACCGCAGAGCTCCTGCCCGGGTGGCCGCCACATCCTCCATTCAGAGTTTATGGAGTACTTCCTGCCTGGCAGGTAGGTCCTGGCCCTGAGGGGTTCCCGGGCACTTCTGCACAGGGCAGGCTGTGTCCTTCCGTGTGAACACTCACTGCAGGCTTGAGAGGAGCCTGTCTTGCATGTCTGGACATCTGGATATCAATCCAGTCTTTGCTACTCAATCCCTGTGTGGCCCCCCAAGCTAAACAAAGATTACATGAGTTGGGGAGGGAGGAGACTCATGGGAAGTGAGAGGAGAGGATGGATCTCCCCGTTGGGTCTGGGGATCCAAGCATGGAGAGGCCTTGGGCCTCTGGGGCAGCCGAGGAGGTGGGAGGAGCCTGGACCTCCTTGTGCCATGACAGGTACTAGAGTAGAAGCGGAAGTCATCTGGTGGGCACGCCTAGGCAGATGGGCCTGATGTAGCCTCACACAGCTCCCAGGAGCAGCAGAAGGGCTCCTGTGTGCCCAAGAGGGTTTCCCACAGCCTGGAGAGGTCTGGATTCAGCAGCGTGTGTCTGATATGCCCAAGAGTGGCACAGACAAGGCACAGAGGGTGGGAGGATCCGGAGAGGCTGAGGTGGAGCCCAGAGGGAGGCCGTTTGTGCTCAGTGGGCACCGATGTCTGATGTCCAGACATCTTGTGGGAGGACAGCAAGGCAGATGCCCAAGAACTGCATCTTCCCCGTGTTCCCCCTCCCCTGCCTCAGCACCACATAATCGCCACCCCAACCCAAGAACTGAGATGTAGTCTTGACTAAGATGAAGAATGCTCCATCCAAGTGAAATGAGGGCTCAAAATAGAAATACAATCAGCTAGATAAGAAAGTTCTACTTCTCATGTACCTTGGTTTGTAGTCTGAGATTTGTACCCGCCACCCAGGGATAAAGAGGACGTGACACAGGTTCATACAGGTGAGAAGAGGTGGCTTTCAAAGATAATCAGACTAACATTAGTCTCTACATCTGTAATGCTGGACAACAAAACTTCCACAGATTATTAGGGAAAAGATTTGTGATCCAAGTCTTTGTCCCAGTCAAGATACCATTAATTCTGTCAGGGCATTTTGGGGGCTCGTGAAGACTGAACAAAATACTCAAACCAAATGAAACTGGGTTACAAGAGAGATTTCAAGATATGGGATGAAAAAGCATATAAGAAATAATAGGAAGAAATGGCTACATATAGTTAAATCTAAATGAATGATGGTGTGATTAATAATTTGTGATTTTTTGGGCTTCCCTGGTGGCGCAGTGGTTGAGAGTCCGCCTGCCGACGCAGGGGACACGGGTTCGTGCCCCGGTCCGGGAAGATCCCACGCGCCGCGGAGCGGCTGGGCCTGTGAGCCATGGCTGCTGAGCCTGCGCGTCCGGAGCCTGTGCTCCGCAACGGGAGAGGCCGCAGCGGTGAGAGGCCCGCTTACCGCAAAAAAAAAAAAAAAAAAATAATAATAATAATAATTTGTGAATTTTTAAAGTATAGATTCTTGAAACAAAGCCATTCTGTAAGGGAAAACTTATTAACAGTCAGAAATGAAATAATCGAAGTCCGCAGTATCCAGTGGGGCAGCCACTAGTCACAGGTGGCTCTTTACGTTTAAATTAATTAAAATTAAATACAATCCAATATTCAGTTCTTCAGATGCACTAGCCACTTTTCACGTGTTTAATGGCCACACATGGGTAGTGGTTACTGTATTGGCCATTGGACATAGAACATTTCTATTATTGCAGAAAATTCATTTGGACATCGCTGGTCTAAATTATCCAAATAATACAACAAATCCATGGAGGGGAAAGGATGTTTTGGAGAGTAGAGAATAAAAATATTCTAAAGATCTTTTAAAAGGATAGGAGAGAAGTAAACAGGCAAAACCAGCAGCAAAACTGGAAAGCAGAGTCAAAGTTCTAAATAAGCAAGTGGTGATGGTGGTGGTGATGGGATTTGACATAAGGAAGAAAGAGAAACTTGACCAAGCCAGAAAAGGCAAAGGAGAAAGAGGGAGAAAAATATAATCAGTGGTAAATATGAAATTAGGTGGGAGAAATAAATCATTAGCTATCACAATAACTGTGATCTGGATGAATTCCTCTATCGGAAGTCAAAGATGTCATTTCCAATAGATATATAGAGAAAATTCCGCTGGGAGAGAACATCTAAAATGCTAGATAATTTATGTCATAGCTTAGATGACAGAACATAAGGGAAGTGTCAAGGTTCGGAAACATCAGGAAATATTGAGTCCACAGAGGTAAACATGTTTTGGAGCCAGTATTTGCCCAGAGGGTATCTGCCTATCTCTGGTGACTCAAAGTCTGGCTTTAACAGGCTACACAGCTCATGGAACAGAAGATAATTCCTGGGGCCCAATCAACGTGAGAAATAGGGCTCCTGCATAAAGCTAGGATCACAAAGGGCTAGTAAACTAGGAAAACAAAGTGTCTACAGAGATTTGTCTGTCTCTATCTTCACTGGGGTTGGAGCACAGGAAAGAAGGGTCTTCCCTGAGAATCTCGGGACAAGCCCAATTTCAGGTGGGTATGCTGCCGGAATCACACTGCCTATATTTCTCCCCGTGCTCCCCTCCTCCAAAACAATTAACTAAAAATGCAATCTAAAGTGTTCCCCAGATGCCTGATGAAGCAATTGCAAATGCTCCCTGGAGAAACACACTTTAAATCTAGGCTTCAAAGAATTCTCACAGATAAACTTCCAAGGAGCAGGAAGTCAGAGTGAAAAAAAAAATCATTAAACAGAAACTACATGAAATGAGTGTCAGCAGAAACAAACTGCTGAATCAGACCAACAACGATTGAAGATATTGGAATTATCTATTATAAAATATGAAATAATTATGTGTGGTTTGCTTAAAGAAATTAAAGAGGTGATAGGATCTATGACAAAAGAATGACAGTATCAAAACTGATCAGTTGAATTTGAAAAAGAACCAAATAGAACTTCTAGAAATGACAAATATAATTGAAATTAAAACCCAATGGTTGGGGCTTCCCTGGTGGCGCAGTGGTTGAGAATCCGTTTGCCAATGCAGAGGACAAGGGTTCAAGCCCTGGTCCGGGAGGATCCCACATGCAGCGGAGCAACTAAGCCCGTGAGCCACAACTACTGAGCCCGTGTGCTACAACTACTGAAGCTCGTGTGCCTAGAGCACACGCTTTGCAACAAGAGAAGCCACTGCGATAGGAAGACCGTGCACCGCAACGAAGAGTAGCCCCCACACGCCGCAACTAAAGAAAGACCACGCAGCTACGAAGACCCAGCACAGCCAAAAATAAATAAATTAAATAAATAAATTTATTAAAAAGAAGAAGCCACCGAAGCAAGAAGCATGCACAGTGCAACAAAGAGTAGCCCCTGCTTCCTGCAACTAGAGAAAGCCCACACGCGGCAACAAACAGCCAAAGCAGCCAAAAATAAATAACATAAATAAATTAATAATAAAAAAAATTAACCTGAAGAAAGAAGGAAAGGGGAGATAGAGGAACAAAAAGACAGAGCAAACAGAAAATAAATAATGAAATGACAGAACTAGGTCTAAACATATCAATAATTACATTAAATCTAAACAGACTAAACACACCAACTAAAAGACAGAAATGATCAAAATGGATTTTTAAAAAAAGATATAACCATAAGCTGCATATAATTATATTGATATAATTATAATGATATAGATAGGTTAAAAGACTAACATACATGTACTAAAAATAATTGAACACTACTCTTTAAATTGGTGAATTTATGATATGTGAATTGTAGCTCAATAAAACTGTTAAAAGAAAGATTAAGATACACCATGGCAACACTAATCAAAAGAAAGCTGGACTGGCTATATTAATATCAAAGTAGACTTCAGAGCAAAGAAAATTACTAGGGATAAAGAGACACATTACATAACAATAGAAGGGCCAGTTCACCAGGAAGACATAACAATCCTAAGTGTGTATGCATATAATAACAGGACTTCAAAATGCATGAAGCAAAAATTAATCAAACTGAAAGGAAGCCCGCAGTGTGCGGGCTTCTCATTGCACTGGCTTCTCTTGTTGTGGAGCATGGGCTTTAGGCGCGTGGGCTTCAGTAGTTGTGGCATGAGGGCTCAGTAGTTGTGGCTCGCAGGCTCTAGAGCGCAGGCTCAGTAGTTGTGGCGCACGGGCTTAGTTGCTCCACAGCATGTGGGATCTTCCCGGACCAGGGATCGAACCCATATCCCCTGAATTGGCAGGAGGTTCCTTAACTACTGCACCACCAGGGAAGTCCCTGGGTTAAACAATTTTTAGTATTCCATTTTGGCTTATCTGTTGGTTTTTTTGGGGGTTGTTTTTTTTGCGGTATGCGGGCCTCTCACTGTTGTGGCCTCTCCTGTTGCGGAGCACAGGCTCTGGACGTGCAGGCTCAGCGGCCATGGCTCACGGGCCTAGCCGCTCTGCGGCATGTGGGATCTTCCTGGACCGGGGCACGAACCCATGTCCCCTGCATCAGCAGGTGGACTCTCAACCACTGCGCCACCAGGGAAGCCCTATCTGTTGTATTTTTTACTGTATTCTTAATTTTTTTGTGATTGCAATATACATACTTAACTTTTCACTGTTTACTTAGGAGAAATACTTTACCACCTTAACTGGAATGTAGAAATCTCACCACTATGTAAGAAAGTCCATTTACACTCCTTCCTTTATAGCTGTCATATATTAGATCTACATTGAAAACTTCATCTACCAATGCCATAATTTTTGCTTTCAACTGTCAATCATATTTCATATGACTCAAGAGAAGGCGAACAGTCTGTTTACCCAGCTATTTACCATTTCTGTAATTTATTAAAAAAATTATCTAGCCATTCAGATTGCCTGGTTCAGGAACTTGACCTGACTGTACGGAAAGAACTTGCAGGTGGGAGCAGAACAAAAGGATGTAGACACTGGAGCAACGTTCTGCCACTGGGAGCCTGGTCTTGTCCTGGATTCCTCGCGGCCTCTCAGCAGCCTGGCCCATGGCGCTCCAGCTCAGATCTCCATGAGCTTCCCTCCCAGCTCCCAGTGCAGTCATCCCCACCACCAACTCTCTCCACCTGAGCTAGAGGGTCTCTGCTGCTTGCAACAAAACATAGCAGCCCTCAGCAGTTTTAAATCAAGGTCATCAAGTGCTTCCTATAGAAATTCAGGAGATTTGAATAATGGAATCAAAGTCAAGCTTTTGGGAGTTCTTCCTGGGGAGGGTGAAACATCTGACATTGTTATAAATATTCTTGCAAATTCATTTAAAAAGTTCAGCATCGAAGATAGAATTCTTTGTGCTTGCAAGTATAAATATAAATTTTAGTAGAACACAGCAGCATGGTAAAAACAATATTCATATCCAATTAGGAAATTCATGGAGCAGAAATGAACTTGGAATCGGTGTGGTGCAAATATAATTGAAAATTGGGATAAAACAAGCTGTGATGCTACATCAATTGAAACGGAAACTGTAGTTATCTGTATGTACACACACACACACACATAGTGATTACACTACAATATTTTCGTGGCAAAGGTGTTTAATATAAGACATATTTCATTATGGCCACAGGGCCAGGACTAGGGAGAGGCGAACAAGGCACCTGCCTCAGGGGCAAAGTTTAAGGGGCAGCAAAAAACTCAATAATCAAGACAAATAGTATTTTAATGCTATATGTATTTTAAAAATCAGAAATAAATGCAAAAACCATGATGAACAAAATATCCAAATTTTAAATAAAGAGAGGATCAGTATTATCAATTTTCTTTCTGCCTCAGACTCCAGCATGACCTGGCAGAGCCCTGCACAACAGTATGTTTTCTCTCTTTGCTGTCTGTCATCAGTCACAATTTTTAAGTGTTTGATCCTTGGAAGAACTTTGTAAATCATTTTAAGTGTTTACAATGGAATTGGACATTTTGTAAATGAATCCTCAAAATTTTGTTCAAAAGCAATAGAAAACCTTTAATCACAGTGTTCAACAAGGGTGTCAAAATAAACTTTAACTTTTATCAACTTAAGGTACTGTAAACAAAGCTTTCACCAAATTTCAGTTATTTCACACGAGGACACGTTTTCATATATCCCTCAAAAGCAAGGGAGTTGCTGAACAAAGTAATGAGAACGCAAACGGTGGCCAAGATTTAATTTAGAGATTCTCGAATTTTTCTTTGGAATGCCTGGATTTTGGGAAGAATATTTTGATGGAGTTCATATCTTAAATTGGGAAAATTTATATTTTGTACTTGGATTGAAGGGAAGACAGGCTTATGGTTTTGCTGCATTTACAACTGGCAAAATATTAAAAAGAACTGTAAAGTCAACTTATATGAGAATTTTATCTTCTCATAATATTTGTTAAAGAAAGGTATTCTAAATGTAAATACACTGCATGTGAAAATATTGGGGCTGAAATAGTTACCCATTCCTACCTAAAGAAATTAGAATTGAGAATGTCCTCCATTTAGCAGAATCTGCTCTGAGCTTATCAGGTACCTCTGCGGAAAAACTATATTCTTATTAAGAATATTGTAATCTATAGAGAAGAGTCCATGAAGGGTGTCAACAATTTCCATTTTATTAATCATAGTAACTTTGAAGATAATTGCATGCAATCGTTGAGGGGGAAAAAAGAGACCATATTTCTTTCTCTTTTTTTGCTTATTTTATTTTTTTAACGTCTTTATTGGAGTATAATTGCTTTACAATGTTGTGTTAGTTTAGACCATATTTATTAAAAACACATATTCTTTAGAAAAATACCAGTGACAGAATATTAGAAACAGATATGGCTAAGAAATTGATTAAAGTACATGAATGTATAACCAAATTTCTTCTTTTTATGTTACTTTTAATGCTCAGATAATAAACACAAAAGTTAAAAATAAATTAATGCACATATTAAGTAACAATTCAATACATGATTTTAAAAATAAACCTTAAATTTTAGTATAGCTTTATAATTACAGAAAAAAATTACAAAAATGGTACAGAGAGATTCTGTAAGTTCCACACCCAGCTTCTCCTGTTATTAACATCTTACATTAATATGCTATACTTGTTATAATTAATCAACCAATATTGATACATTCTTATGAACTAAAGTCCATACTTTATTCAGATTTCCTCAGTTTTTACCTACCGTCTTTTTTTCTGTTCCAGGATTAAAGGTACATCCTATCAACATAATTTATCATGGTTGATGTTGGCCTTGATCACCTGGCTCACATAGTGTCTGTCAGGTGACTCCCCTGTAAAGTTACTCTTTTCCCCATCCCATCCTGCACTCTTTGGAAGGAAGTGACTATGCACAGCCCACACTTAAAGGTTGGGGGCTTATGTTCTCCTTCCTCGAGGGGGGAGTATTTACCTAAATTATTTGGAAATATTTTTCCGCCAGAGATTTGTCTTGTCTTCCTTGTTTATTTATTTAGTCAATCATTCATTTATAGCACTATGGACTCATGGATATATGTTTTATACTTTGGGTTATAATGCAGTACTTCTTTATTTGGTTGGTTGCTTACCTTGTTCCAGCTCTGGCCATTCTTTTTTTTTTTTTTCGTGGTACGCAGGCCTCTCACTTGTTGTGGCCTCACCTGTTGCGGAACACAAGCTCCGGACGCACAGGCTCAGCGGCCATGGTTCACGGGCCCAGCCACTTAGTGGCATGTGGGATCTTCCCGGACCGGGGCACAAACCCGTGTCCCCTGTATCGGCAGGCGGACTCTCAACCACTGCGCCACCAGGGAAGCCCTGGCCATTCTTTTGGTTGGCTCGTGTGTCTTTCTGATATAGTCCTTGTGCGGTTTTCGTGGGAGCATCTGGATTGTAGCATTGTAGACAACTTGGCAATTATATCTTATATACTGATTGATTTTTAAGGAAGGAAAATTAAGTGTAATCCAGTCTAAGATTTTATCCTTATCCTTGAAAGTGGCTGGAGACCAATCCCACCGGGTAGTGCCCTCTCCAAAGTCTGGGGCCCATGGCCTGAGGAGGATGTTACATGGGTGTCACCGAGGTTCTGGGACTACCCCAAGGGTTCAGCAAGCCCCCAGCAGCCCTCTGGCTGGCCACAGTCCCTGTGGGAGCCCTGCAGGGCCAGCCCTGGAAAGCCCTGGGAGGTGTTGAGTCCAGCTCCCCAGATCTAGAGATGAGGGGCTGAGGTCCAGAAGGAGCAAGCTGCTTCCTCAGGGTCACAGGGTCCAGGCCAGGCCTTCCCCAAGCCACGCAACACACCGTGAAACTCACACTGAAACTGACAGAGGCATGGCTCCAAACCTGGGCCTCTTTTCCTCCCCTCCCCAGGGCAAGGGGCAGTTTAGAGGAGAAATCCCAGGAGAGCCAGGCCTAGGTTTGCTTGGAGTGGATCTCCAGTCACAGCCTCACCCAGGAACCGGGCAGTGTGGGTTACTGTTAGGGCCTGTGCCCCAATCCTAGCTCCCCCATTCACTTACTTCAGGACCTTGGGCAAGTCACTTCACCTTTCTGAGCTTCAGACCCCTTATCTGCAAGTACAGGTAGTATTAATACCTCCCTCGTGGGGTAGGCAAGAGGGTTAAAGGCTCTAACGTGTGTAAAGTGTTTAGGATCCTGACGTGGAAGTTAAGTGGCACATAAACAATAGTTTGTTGTTACTGCATGTTTTATTATTACTAATAAATGCATTCCAAGGGGCATCTCAGTTTTGAAAGTAAATGATGTGATCATGAAGACAGATGGATTAGCAGTTTGTAAAACCCCCAAACCCAGCCAAACTACGATGGAGGAGGCTGGTGGTGCCCAGAATTGTGACCAAATGGTTCTCTGTGACTTCAGATGATGAACCTGCTGCAGGTTTGCTGGGGGAGCTCGTAAAGAGCATTTGAACGGAGTGACTGCTGAGGGTGGGCTGGGGCCGCCTTCTCACCCAGGCCATCCACTGCTGGCACTGCCCGGCCTCCCAGCACGGGGCTCCCCAGCCCTCCCCTCCACCCTGATCCCAGCTGGGAGGGAAAGGTGACCTCACTGGCTGCAGCTAGGCTGCAAAGGGAGGCTTTGAGGGGACAGCGGCAGATGGCAGCTGCACGCTTGACTGTGCTGGAATGCTGTGTGCATGGAGACGCCTTAGTTACCAAGCGCCCAGTTCTGCAGGCTCTGCACACACCCACACATGCACTTCCACGTGTGGTGGGAAGAATTATGGCCCCCAAAGAATTATGGTGCAAAGATGTCTACATCCCAATTGCAGAACCTGTGAGTATGTTACCTTACTTGGCAAAAAGGGACTTTGCAGATGTGATTAGGGAACTTGAGAAGGGGAGATGATCCTGGATTATCCAGGTGGACCTAATGTAACCACAGGGTTCTTTACAAAGGAAAGAAGGAGGCAGGAGAGAGAGAGATTTTCTGTGGGCTTTGGAGATGGAGGAAGAGGCCACAAGCTAAGGAGTGCAAGCAGCCTCTGGAAACTGGAAAAGACAAGGAACAGGTTCTCCTCTAGTCTCCAGAAGGACACAGCCCTACCAACCCATTTTGGACTTTTGACCTCTAGAACTGTAGAATAATTAATTTGTTGTTGGTTTAAGCCACTATGATTTAAACCACTAAATGTTTTAGTACACCTTTTATATTCAGCATTCAGATTGAGAAACAGAATGTTGCCAGCACCCCCAAAACATCAGCCATTCACAGATCACCTTCCTGATTTTTGCCTCGTCCAGGTACCACCACTACATGCCACCTTTGGCATTTTTCTTACAATTATTTACTTAACATTTTTCTTTAAATATTTACACCTCTACTTAACCCGATCTATTTGAAAAGAAACTTTCTATCACTTTGTTGAAAGTTAAAAACCATTACAATGACCCATTATTTATGGCAAGTATTCTATTTGAAGGCAAGTATAAAAATAATTGTTATAAATTCCAGCTAGACCCTCCTACCTGCCGGAGGCTCTGGACCTGCGGGCTGCTCTTTCTTTATTAAAAAGGGCAGTTAGGGACTTCCCTGGTGGTCCAGTGGTTAAGAATACGTCTTGCAATGCAGGGGACACAGGATCCATCCCTGGTTGGGGAACTAAGATCCCACATGCCATGGGGCAGCTAGAGAGCCCACGTGCCGCAACGAAAGATCCTGAGTGCTGCAAGTAAGACCCAACACAGCCAAAACTAACTAAATAAATAAATTTTAAAGAAGAATTCTTAAAAAAAAAAAAAGGGCAATTAGCAGAAGGATTTGAGAGGTGTTAAGGACTGACTTGCACCACGCCCAGGCTTTCACTTGTATCTGATCATAAGGATCAAAAGTTAAATGAAAAAGAACTTTAGATAATGCCATTTAATGCCAAGTCTGCGTCTGCCCCTCTCACTTATGTCCCAGGCCACCAGCATTTACCCCCAACTTATGAAAAAGCAGAGGGCTTGTTTCTGACTCCTCTCAGAATGACCTGCAACTCACTAGCTGTGCAAGCCCAGATGGGTGACTTAGCCTCTCTGAGCCATAGTTTCTTCACCAGCAAAGAATGAAAACAGCTGATTCTCATTATTCGTGGTAGTCATGGTCTGTGAAGTAGTTGGGAACACTGAATACTGAGCCATTATTCCTAGGGAAAATACACGATTAGGTTTCTTTGAGCCTGTGGTCACATTTTTTCAATTGATCAATACCTAACCTTGTTTTATGTGTATTTCTGTTCAGATACCTTATTTAATACATATTGTTGAAAATGAACATAACTGTTTTCTCTGTAAGGCACATCACAGCCTTCATTCAGTTAGGAATACTAGAAAGCACTCAGCACTACGCTTGGGGCCATTTAAAATAGCGGATTGGGACTTCTCTGGCGGTCTAGTGGTTAAGACACGCTTCCACTTCAGGGGGCATGGGTTGGATCCCTGGAGGGAGAAAGAAGATCCCTCATGCCACACCATGAGGCCAAAAAAAAAAAAAGAGCGAAATCTCCAACAAAAAGCACAAAATTGTGAAGAGCTCAGCACTAAACGGACCACGGAAAGGACACGTTTAACAGTGTGAGCTGAAACGGGAAGGCGGAGCATCGGTCGGCTTGCTGGACTTCAGCTGGGAACGCGCACGGGGGGCCACTCTGCGCATGTCCGCCAGCGGCCCTGAAGGCACAGTGAGTATTGATTGGGGGTTAAAATACATTTCATTGAGCAGGCGCATTGGCAATTCCGGAATCCGTGAGCAATGAAGATGGCGGGCAGCACCAACTTCCCTGGGTCATCTCGAGCGTTAACAAGGTAATAGAGGCCTTCAGCAGCTTCCCCGTGGTGGGTCTTCAACCCAGGGGGTCTTATAGCGCGCGTTGTTTGCTGCTAGCTGGTTCTGTGCCTTTAGTGCGTCAGACTCAGGGCGGGGAGGTACCTGCTTTCAAAACGGGGGTGCTCTGAGGCCAAGTGACAGGATGTCCGGGGAAGCCCAGCACCGAGCTGGCGGCACTCGGAGGCTTTGTTGGACCAGACTTGAATTTTCTGCAGCACCTTTAGTTCAGCCTGAGCAGCCCATGGGTATGCCTGCTCCTGGGCCAGGGATGGTGGAGGATACCCAGTGTAAGTGCTGTGGGCTGGACCCTGAGAGCAAGGGCGTCCTTAAATTTTGCACTCTGGACATCTCTCCCTTCAAACTGGTGCTGGCCCTGGCAGCTACCTGGACAGGTTTTCTAGAAAGGCTGGTTGAGGCCAGGTGGTGGAGGGAAGCAGGGTACAGGTGCATTTTATGTTTAGGGTAGTAGGGAGCCATGGAGGTTTGTGGAGCAGGCCTGTGATGGGGATGAAGCCGGTATTCTGAAGGCAGCTTTGAGGAGGGGGGCTGCAAACAAGGCTGGGGGAAGCCTGCCTGGTGGGTGGGAATGACTGAGAGAAGGCAGCTGCTGAGGTCTCCTGGGTCTTCCGAAGCCTCATATCTCTCCCTGTGTGTGGCTCCCGGGAGCCCGTGATGAGGAGAGGAACAGTGAGCACTGTGGGCTCCTCTCCCTGGGGCTTCATCTGCCAAAGCCACCGAGCGTGCAGGCCTCCCCAGATCTTGACAACCAGTCCTGTTCGCTGAATTTTTCATTAAGAAAACTGGTCACCAAAGAGCAGCGGCTAGGGAAGGTTTCAGCAGCACTGCTTGGGGTGTGAACCAGGCAGACCCAGAAGCGTGGGGGTAACTCCCTCCAAAGTCTCCCACTGCAGGCGTACACTGGCCCACACACATGCATGTGTGCATAGCACCCCCGAGGGCCCATATGTAAGTGCACACTGTCACATTTCGTAGTGTGTAACACAAGAACGCCGTGTGCCACACCGACAGGCTGACAGGACACAGCATAACTCAGGGCTTTGAAGTCAGATCTGCAATTTACTAGGGAGTTATTAATCTTCTCAAGCCTCAGTTTTCTCATCTGGAAAACGGGGATAATAATAGAACCTCCCTCATATGTCTGTTGCAAGGGTCGAATGAGATCGTCCATGTACAGTGCTAAGCACGCCATCAGTAGTAGCTGTTAGCATTTCTGTTATGATGGTGAGGACGTACACCACACAGACCAGCACCACAGACATCCTCCTTCTCAAACTCCTTAATCTCTGACTCCTGCCCTTTTATAACCTCTGCGTGGGGAAGGGCTTAACGGGAGGGCCTATGGTTCTCTAAGCAGCTTTTGACCACTTACTTTTAAACTGAGCTCAGTGGACTGTTCGTTTCTCACTTTGGAAATGGTAGATCTATCGTGTTAAGGGGGTGAGCATAAACTTCGTTATAAAATCCTGCAGAGAGAGGGGAAAGAAGCAGGGCTGAGAGATGAAGGGGAAGACGAGAGGGAGAGCCGTTTCTGGTTTCAACCTCCCTGAGGCCAGCTGCCGCTCCTTGGGCCCCTCCTAAACTACATTCATGGCCTTCCAGCAAATTCCCCTTTCTCATTAAGTAGCTTCAGTTGGATTCTGTTATGTGCAGCCAAAACCAGGGCAAGGCCTGGTGAATGAGATGTGGCTCCTCCCTTCCCAGAGCTCAGCCCAGTGCAGGGATAGGAGGCGAACAGGAAGCGACCACCTTTGGGAAGTGCTGGGACGGGGGAGGGACTCGGGAGCCACGCTTGCCGGCGGGGAGAAGGGGTTTTTCTGTGCAAATGTCCTCTGAGGTGAGGAAGGGAGGAGAGGGCAGCCTCAGCAGGGGGCACAGCTCATCAGACACCCAGAGGGGAGCCTGGCACGGTTTATACAGAACATCCGTATCTATGTCTTTAACTGGATCACAAACATTAACAATCCCTGAGGTTTCACCGCCCCCAGTACCTCTCCCCTCCTGTGGTCGTGGTGGAAACAGTGTTATTCTCCCGTTTCTAGGGGCAGAGCTCAAGGTTCAGACAGCCCTACCTTTTCTTCCAGTAGATTCCTGGAGATACTCAGAACTTAGAACCCCAGGCTGAGGTGGCGCTGAAGCAGCTGTCTGAGGCTGTGGAGAGAAGGGGAGGAGGTGCCTGTGTCCTCGTCAGGGGCAATGGGGACAAGGGGACCCGGTTCCGGAGGCAACAGAAGGCTTCCTGAGCGGGGGTGGGGGTGGGGGGGGTGCGTGGCAGGGCTGAGGGGAGGGTTGGAGGCCGGCAGAAGGAGCTGGGACTGCAGGGCACGTTAGAGAGGCTCTGGGGGAACCTGTCTGGGCACTGAGGGCCTCTGGTCAGAGGCATCGCAATGAAGGGCCTGGGGGAGATTTGATGGCCTACTGCACGTCCCCAGTGACACACCCCAAGTTGGCGCGCCTGAACGTAATTGAAAAATATTTATATCTACGTCTTGGAGACAGAAGGAGGGAGAAGCTGATTACTTCATGCCCCAGGTGCCTAGCACATCTCATTTCATTGTTTCAGCCGTCCTGTGAGGCAAGTATTCTTATTCTCATTTTTCAGATGAAGGAACCAAGACTCAGAGAGGTAATGCTACATGCCAAGGTCACACAAGTGGCCACAGCACTGCCACGTTGTTGCCGAGCAAGGGCTCGTGTGCCTGAGGTGCAGAAAGCCAAACCCTGACAGCGGGGTTTGCAGCAAAGTGAGGGTTTATTTGCAGGGAGCCAAGCCAGGAGAACAGGCAGCTCATGCCCCAACGACCTGATCTCCCCCATGGCTTTCAGGCAAGGGTTTTTAAAGACAGTGTGAGGGGAGAGGGTCGTAGGAAGCTGATCAGCCCGTGGACCTTCTTCTGATTTGTTGGTGGTGAAGTAATAGGGTGATGTTTAAGGAATCACAACCTTCTGGTTCCAACCAGTCTGGGGTCTAGAGCTTGTGGTCAGCATGTAGTCACCGTCCTCCCTCCACCCGGGTGGGAGTCTTAGTTTCTATAGAACAACTCAAAGATATGCATCAGATTGTTATCTGTATCCCCTGAGGAGGCACTAGGAGGCCTGTGACTCTGTAGTCCTAATAGTTAACTGCTTGAGTCTGCTCTTTGGAACTCAGGGAAGCCGAGGAGACTAAAGCCTTTTTCTACAAACAAGAAACGGGGGATGTGGAGGGGTTTTTGTACCCAGAAGGCCCCAAAGGGTCCTGCTTCATTTCAGTCCCCGCTTTTCTTTGATACTCTTCAATCCTGAGGGGAATGGGGGCGGGACAAGAAAGGGAATAAAGTTTGGGATGGAGACGTTAATCATAAACTCAGTAAGGGAACTGGGTTTCAAAGTTATGGTAAAACCACTGCAGTCCTGCCCTCATCTTGTCAGCAGACCGCTGAAACACAGCCTGTGCTGCAGAGAGGAGTGTGTGCCCTGAGCAGCCAGGAGGAGCCTGTTAAATACTCACACGCCTTCCTCACAAGCTCATCATCCAGGCAACAGCCCCATGGTATTATTTATTATTATTAATTTTAATTTGGCCACCTTGGGTCTTTGTTGGTGCGCACAGGCTTTCTCTAGTTGCGACGAGCGGGGGCTACTCTTCGTTGCGGTGCGTGGCTTCTCATTGCGGTGGCTTCTCTTGTTGCGGAGCACGGGCTCTAGACACGCGGGCTTCAGTAGTTGTGTCTCGTGGACTCAATAGTTGTGGCTCGCAGTCTCTAGAGTGCAGGCTCAGTAGTTGTGGTGCACAGGCTCGGTTGCTCCATGGCATGTGGGATCTTCCCGCACCAGGGCTGGAACCTGTGTCCCCTGCATTGGCAGGTAGATTCTTAAGCACGATGCCACCAGGGAAGCTCCCCCCCCCCCAATAGTATTACTATCCTCATGCTTCCCCACCTCCTTTCCCAGAACCTGTTTACTCTTTGTTTATACATACTTCTAATAAGCTGTGTGGTGGAAAGAGCACAGGTCAGAAGTCCTGAGGCAAGTCTGTTAGCATCTCTCTGTGTCTCCTCCCCCATCTGGAAAATTGAGATAAAAATAAGTGCCTCGGGACTGAGGTTTTCCTTCAGGTCAGAGGACCGTAAGGTCATGGTGTTCCTCATAGACCACTGTGACATTCAAACATACATAATTCCATAATACAAAAGCACATTTATGGAAGAAAATACAACTATGTATCATGTCTCTAGGATAGTGTATCTTTTTTTTTTTAAGTATACATTGAACCTAAAATCAAGAAAACACCTCTCTTGAAATTAATTATTTTTCCTCTGTACACTGGGAAAGTCTCACTATATGATGTTTTAGGCAGGACACCCGGGTCCAGCTCATCCCACAAGTGCCAGTTTGAGAACCCCTGGGCTGGAGGTGGGAGACTAGTCCCTGCCTGACCAATCACCTTGCTGTGTGACTTTGGACACGTCACTCACCTGTTCTGGGCTTTTGTTTCTCCTGGATGCAGCAAGGGGGTGAGGGTGGCCTAGAGATCATCCTAGGTCCTTTTCAGTTCCAGCCTTCAAGGGTGGAGTCTGTTCCTGCATCTCAGTGTCACATTCAAGATCCCATGGACCAGGGGCAGCTGTGAATCCATCTTTTCCTCTAGTTCCCCATCTGTGCATCTATTCCTGCCCTGTGGGAAACCATACATGGGAGTCTTGGGCCAAGGAAAGGCTGCTCCTTCCCCTCCAGGAGACCCCTAAACAATGTCTGAGGGGGATCCAGGCTATTAAAGTAATTTACATAGTAATTAACAAGGTTCCATTAGTGGATTCCTGGAGCCAGAGCGCTCTGCTTCCATTTCCCTTTAGGGGTACACAGTCCTGGGCTGGGACTGAGGTTTGCTGGGGTTTGGCTGGTGGAGCAGTGAGGGGAAGAATTTTCCATGCTCACGTGTCCCAGCCCCACACCCAGGGAAGAGAAGCAGTGACTGTGCGAGGGCCCCAGCTGGCTGGGTAATGAGGTCTGGGGCGAAGGGGTACCTCGTGAACACTTCGGGCCTGAAATCCCAGGAAGAAAGGCAACCGTGAGTCTCACAGCCATGTGTCTGTTCTGCAGCCCAGGGCCTAGCGCCTCCAAGAGCTCCTCTTTCAAGATGACACAGAATTTCTCATGTCCTTCTGGGCCTCCGACAAATTATATGTGTGACCACAGTAGGGTGCCAAGCTTCCCTGGTTATCACCCCTTTGAGCCTCTCAGCAACCCTGTGAGGCAAATGTTAACTTTTCCATTGTGGGGTTGAAGAAACCTATGCCCAGAGAGGTGAGGTAACTTGTCCAGAGTCACACAGCCTGAAATAGAAGAGTGGAACTAGAACCTGGGTCCTCTGACACAATCCAGCTCTTGCCACTTGGCTAGTGGTTTCTAAACAGCTCTGTGGAGCCCTAGGGGACTCCCAGAGTGGTTTGCCTCAGGATAAGGGATCGTCGAGAGGACTGGCAACTCTACCCCATGTGTCCCCCGCTTCAACCAGGGCAATTATTTACATGTTGGACGTCTAGGTGGGATTTTGTTTGCATTCCAGTTAGAAAAGCTTTTAAAATCACTGCACTTTTAGAAAATTGTCCCAGGAAGGGACCTGTCACAGGGCCGCTTCCTTGCTCATCTCTGACAGTGAATGGAGCTGTGTAATGTGGCAGAATTGGCCTTCTGAGGCTCTGGTCTGGGGTCCCAGATCCCTGGCCTTGGTCTCCCCATCAGGCTTCCTGCAGGTGAAGCCCAGTACCCGCTGCCTGCCCAGCCCCTCCGGCTCCCTTCTCCCACCGAGCCCGGCTGGCCTGCTGCTTCCCTGCCCCACCAGCAGCCTTCTCACTGCTCTGTAACAGCTTCTCCTTGGCTCCGTTGTTTCCATGACCAACCAAGGAAAAAGACAACAAAGATGGGGAAAGGACAACGATTCTGGGGTCTCCACAAGTTTTGAATGATTTTCCTACACTTCTTCACTCAGCAAACTTTTCTAGAGCTGTAAGAGCCAGCATCTGAGGATAAAAATGTCCCTGAAGGCGGTGCGACAGCCGCTGGAGGGCAGCGGGGGCGCGGCCCGTCCTGTCCTCGCCATGAGGCCGCAGCAGACGCCAGTGTCCGGGAAGGTTTTTATTCAGCGAGACGACAGCAGTGGCACCCGCTGCCAGTTCCAGACCAAGTTCCCCGCGGAGCTGGAGAACCGGATTGACAGGCAACAATTTGAAGAAACATTTGGAACTCTAAATAACCTTTATGCTGAAGCAGAGAAGCTCGGGGGCCAGTCCTATCTTGAAGGCTGCCTGGCTCGTCTAACAGCGTACACCAACTTCCTGTGCATGGAAACTCACTACGAGAAGGTTCTGAAGAAAGTCTCCAAATACATTCAAGGGCAGAACGAGAAGATCTATGCTCCCCAAGGCCTCCTCCTGACAGATCCCATCGAGAGAGGACTTCGAGTTATTGAAATCACTATTTATGAAGACAGAGGCATGAGCAGTGGGAGATAAACCATAGAATTAAAGGCCCACCTCCAGCTGGGACCCTCATCTGTGCACCGGCCGACCAACAGTGCCCCCCACCTCCTCTCCAGAGCATCATTCCTTCGTATCTGCTGCCAGAGCCACGGTGCCATTCGCTCCAAGGACTGACTTTCTAGAATTCCACTGCTAGTCGCTCAGCATCCACTTTGTGTCTCCAAATGGTGGAGGACTCTGTAATCTTCTGATTAGTTTTTGACAAGACGCAGTGAAGCATTTCACTTTTTTAATTCAAAGCCATTAATAAAATATGCAGTTGGTCAGCCCAACACAGTTTATTTCTTACCTGCCAGCAGTGCCAGTGGCTCTCGTCATTCCCTGGGCTTCAGCAAGTCGTAAACTAGCCAGTGCTCGGGTCTTACTCCCCCAGATCCATAAAACGCTTTTCTCCAGGATTTTGGTGAGGGGTGGGCTGTGTCTGGTTTTGCTAATGCATCTCCCAGATTTCAGAGAATTACCAGTTTTGCCATGACTCAAAGCTTAAAGATCAAGTTCTGCTATTCAGATTCTCAAACTGAAGCTCATTGGAAAAATAATGTATAATGTTACTTGTTTTATTATAGCAATTCCTGATTAAAGCAGTATTTAATGCAATTTCCAGGTTTTTGTTTTTTGGGGTTTTTTTTTTTTTTGAGAATTCTGTTATTAACTGCATTACCTTGAACATTGGGAAGATGTGGTATGTGTTGCTTGTTCCTTATAAAAATAAGTAAGCACCATAAAGTGGATGCTAAACCATCAAACACAAATGTCCCTGAATGAGCAAGTGTTAATAAATATTTTAATTATCGTTTTGTTATAAATATAACTTAAGAGAAAAAAATTTGATAGGAATAATACTATATATTGCTAATTTTTAACTATCCCTACTGGCAAACCGTATGACTCCTAGACTTTCCTCATATACGGTATTCAGTGCGCAGAAATACTATGATTGGTTCAAGTTCAGTAAGTTAAGTGGTTTCCAACTAAAGCTCTCAAGCCTGGGTCACTGTTTCTAGTTCTTCTTTTTGTCTGTGTGTTCTTAGTATTGGGACTTCCTGTGCCCTTCATCTTTAGGGTTTCAGAGCCCTGTATTTGGGAGAAAGTTAGGACATGTACTAGGAGAGAATGAAACGGTTAAAAGTTTTACTGTCCGAGATATTGTAGGTGCTAATGCTGGATTTAACCTTTCAGATTTAATTTCTTTTATGGGTCTGTTAGTTATTCAGTAAATCCCATAGCTCTATGTAATATTTCAATTGTATGAAACTTGTTACTTTATAGCCTATAATAGGGTGTCTGTCTGCCTTTTAAACCCGTTGCAATAACTTTGCTGAAATATTAACACATTAGTAAAACTTTTTTTAAACAAACAAAGAGAAATGTCCCTGAGCCCGAGTCTGGCCCTTGGAGAGCTAATGGGAAGACATAGTACAGACTCATCACAGTGGTTCCCCAGGGACGACTCGCTGGGTGCAGTGCTGGAGGGTCTTCCAGACCCCATGGAGGGGCAGGGGGAGTGGGTGACTGCTGATGGTGAGAGCGTGGCAGATGTCAGGGAAGGCTACGCGGAGCTGGAGAAGCCTGAGCCCCTTGGAAGGCAGAGGAGGAGTTGGCCTGGGATGGGGGGCCCCGAGGCACTGTCTAGCTAGAGGGAGCAGCACGTTTGGGGGCTCGAGGCCGGAGAGCAGAGGGCGTTTCGTGTGGTTTCACCTACGTGTATGAGGCAGAGTGGAGGAGTGGGGCCTGGGGAGATGGGCGGCTGCCAGGTGAAGGTGCCGAGGAAGGGGGCCGAGGCCCCCAGGCCTTCTGCTGCCCACTCCCCTCTGCAGTTCCCTCCACAGGGCCCCTGCCCTCAGGGCATCCCGAGGGACCACTTAGGCTGTGGGTAGGGGTCAACAGGGGATTCATAACCCAGGGGCACCCCGACATCGGTGCCCGACTGCCCCCGTACCCTGGGCCTTACCTCCTGAGACCTGGGGAAGAGACAGGGAAGGTCACAGCTAGTGAGGTGGCAGCTCCTCCTTTTCAGGCCTCAGTCACTATGTACAGCAAGGGGGTTGGCACAGATGATGGCTAAAGCCCCTTCTGGCCTGGATTCCTCCTTTACAGACAAGGAAGGTATTTCAGTTTGGCTCCTCCCAGGAAACGGAGCCCGAAACCAGATTTGAGCGCTAGTAGTTTATTTGGGAGGTGATCTCAGGAAGCGCCAGTGGGGATGTGAGAGGGGGAAGGAAAGGAGACAACACAGGGTGCCTGATGTGCAGAGGACCCTGCAGGTGACCGGGGCTCCGTGTAACGCACCCCTTCAGAGTTGTCCTGTTCGAGGGGACAGGAAGCCGGGTGTTCGCCCCCCAACTCCTGTCTGTCTTTTGTCGAGGGCTGCTCCTGGGGGCCTGAACTCGCGGCACTTCTGGCCTGCCCCACCTGTAGGCACAGCATCTGCCTGCAACCCCAGGAGGCCTACAGACAGACAGTGGCAGAGGCTGCAGTAGGAAGCCAGTGGCGTGATGACAACGGTGTGTAGCAAACAGCGCTTACAAAAGGAAGTTGTGCGCTCATGGACAGCATATTCTTCAGAAACCTAGACCCAAAGGGACTGAAGTGACTTCCCCTGGGTCACGCTGGACCGAGACTTGTCACCCAGGGCTCTTTCTGCCACCCATCCCTCCCCTCCCCCACCTCTGTTGTCAGGTCTGTCAATCATCCTTGTCCCTCCTCCTTCACACGGTTTAATAAGAAAACTTTGGTAGTAGATGCAGAGATACCTTGAAAAACATCAATTGGTTTACATCTATGAAACTTCTGAGCCCTTCTCTGAAAAAGGCCTTATCATCTCCATCTTTGCATTGCCATCTCTGCACATGGTAGCCCCTTTATACACAAAGGATGAGCGATGTTTTGGCCATTTGTGCGGTATGGGGTGATGCCTGTGTCTTTATGGCTCTCAGTTTCCTTGTTTGAAAAATAGGCATGTGATACCAGCGTGCTA
This sequence comes from Neophocaena asiaeorientalis asiaeorientalis, assembly GCF_003031525.2. Lineage (NCBI taxonomy): Eukaryota > Metazoa > Chordata > Mammalia > Artiodactyla > Phocoenidae > Neophocaena > Neophocaena asiaeorientalis. The sequence goes on along the minus strand of NW_020185332.1, from coordinate 327,776 downwards.
ACATCCTAGGCTTGTTGTATCAGATAGTCGGCATGATGCATGGCACCTAGTAGGTGCTCGACAGCAGTTTGGAATGCCGAAGGACGTTCAGGAAACCACATCGGCTGTCACGCCAGAGGGAGGGGCGGTCACGGTGGTGAGCCGGCAAGAGCCATCGTGAGTCAAAGGATCGCGTCCCTCCCCCGCCCTTCCCACCAGCCATGCCCCCCTCCACAGGTCTGAGGTCGGGTCGGGTTGCCCCCTCCCCCCTGCACTTTCCCCGCATCCCTGAAGCTCTGAGTCAGGTTTCCCACCTCCTGCGATTTCACAGCTCCCCGCCAGCCAAGCTGTTTTGCAGACCCAAGTTGGTAATGACGGATTCTTCTCTCCTGGCCCTCCACTGGCGAAACCACGGAAAGTATTTGAAACACGCAGCCTGGGAATGTGCAAGCTTCCATTCGCCGGGCTTGGCAGGGGCCAGCGATTTCTCAGCCAGCGCTTTTGACTAAGACTTGTACGGCTCAGGTTTCCCAGGAGCTCGTCAGCTCAGTTTTTCAACAGCATTTATACTTTTTTTTTTCCACCCTTCAGAACATTAACCCTAAAGTAGGTTCTGAATCATACAATCCCTGGAAACATGGCTCTCTCTCTGTTAGAGGCACAGTTTTGGATGGGCCTCAGGAGAGCTGGCCTCAGCCTGGGACGGGGATCTCCTGCCCATCAGGGCTCCTCGGGCCCAGGCGGCGTGAATCAGAGGATTCTCTGCTGAAAGGGATCCCCAGAGGACTTCCAGATCTTCCGCCTCTAGAGAGATCTGGTTAACCCATTCCAGGCCTCTGCAACTTTGATTTTAAAATGTCCTCTGACAGGGTTGAAGGAAGGGAGAGAAGATGCAAAGACCACAGACTCTGGACCTAGGTACACCTAACATGTCAATTAGGCATCTGCTCCCACTGGATTTCATCATCCGTAAAATGGCAATGATATTGTAATACCCACCTCCAGGTTATCGTGAGGTTTAAATGGCAGCACAGAAAATCACCTAGTACAATTCCTGCACACAGTAGGTGCACAGAGTAGTTTCCTCTCTCCCTTATTTCTTGGCCACGGATGCTACGGTCTCATCACAGAGTTGTTTGGTGAATGAATGAAGGTCTTGACCTAAACACCCCCTTCTTCTCCTCTCAAGGCAAAACCATGGAACAGGTATTTCCTGAGCATCAGTTCTGTGCAAAGAGCAGAACTAGGCCTTGTGGTGACACCCCTGATGCCAAAGTCCCTGTTGTAAAGGAATTTCTGGTCTCGTGAGGGAGCAGGCACCACGGGAAAACGGCAGGTGGATAAAATGTCCACAGGAGAGACAGTCACAATGATTTTGCTCACTTGCTTACATATATTCACTCATTCCTGCAACAGGCATTACTGCAGGAGGAGGGCCTGGCCACCCCTTGCCCCTGGTGGTGATTCTGGGGGCTTCTAAAGCAAGCTCTTTCCACTTTACATCCCTGGTTCTGTTTGCTGTGACGTGATACTTGGAAGTGCTTTGGAAATTCAAGGGCTTGCTGTTCCCTCTGCCTAGAACGCCCTTCCCAGCTCACTCACCCCTTCTCTGAGAAGCCCTTCCTGACTCTGAGGCACATTCGGCTGTCCTCTGTCTGAGCCCCCCAGCACTTTAGTCATAACAGGGGTACTGCCCCCTGTGCGCTGTGTTGTGATAGGCTGTTTCCAAGTCTGCCTTTGAGGAGACAGCACACAGGCACCAGGTACTGAAAGGGAAAATGGGGTGCCTAGGTTGGGCTCCCTAAGAGCAGAGCCTGAGATGGAGATTTGGACACACACGGCTTATTTTTTTTACATTCTTAAGAAAAAGCATTTATTATTTGTCATCATTCTTATTTTCATAACTAGAAAAAAAGTTGGCAAATGATTAAAGGAAGTATGTTCTGTACATCTGTGTGGTGTAGGAAAATGCATTGCCCGCAATACGCAGCTATCTTTATCTACTTAGGGCAATCGTTTCAAATCTTTCTTTTAAATTTTCATTTTATTGGAGTAGAGTTGATTTACAATGTTGTGTTAGTTTCAGGTGTACAGCAAAGTGATTTGGTTATACATATACATATGTTCATTCTTTTTTAGATTCTTTTCTCATATAGGTTATCACAGAATACTGAGTACAGCTTCCTGTGCTAGACAGTAGGTCCTTGTTGGTTATCTGTTTTATATATAGCAGTGTGTATATGTTCATCCCAAGCTCCTGATTGATCCCTCCCCACTACGTCTCCCCTTTGGTAACCATAAGTTTGTTTTCTACATCTGTGACTCTTCTTTCTGTTTTGTAAGTAGGTTCATTTGTACCATTTTTTTAGATTCCACACATAAGCGATATCATATGATATTTGTCTTTGTCTGACTTACTTCACTCAGTATGACAATCTCTAGGTCCATCCATGTTGCTGCAAATGGCATTATTGTTATTATTAATTTTTTTATGGCCAATATTCCATCGTATATGCGTACCACATCTTCTTTATCCATTCCTCTGTCGATGGACATTTAGGTTGCTTCCATGTCCTGGCTATTGTAAATAGTGCTGCAATGAACACTGGGGTACATTTATCTTTTCAAATTATGGTTTTCTCCAGATATATGCCCAGGAGTGGGATTGCTGGATCATATGGTGGCTCTGTTTTTAGTTTTTTAAGGAACCTTCCTACTGTTCTCCACAGTGGCTGTATCAATTTACATTCCCCCCAACAGTGCAGGAGGGTTCCCTTTTCTCCACACCCTCTCCAGCATTTATTGTTTGTGGACTTTTTGATGATGGCCATTCTGACCGGTGTAAGGTGGTACCTCATTGTAGCTTTGATTTGCATTTCTCTGATAATTAGTGATGTTGAGCATCTTTTCATGTGCTTTTGGGCCATCTGTATGTCTTCTTTGGAGAAACATCTGTTTAGATCTTCTGCCCATTTTACTGGTTGGGTTGTTTGGACACACACAGCTTATTAAGGGGCAAGTTCTCCAGAGAAATGAGAGAGGGAAGCAGGATGGGGCAGCAAGGATGCGGGTGCAGCTGGAGTCCAGCCGCAGCCTGGTCCACGGGGAGCTCTGGAGTGGGAACTGCCCCCCAGAGCATGACCCCCAACCCCTTCAGTCCATGGGGCCAGACTCTGTACCCCTGAGTTACTTAGTCTGACGTCAGAGGGGCAGGCGGAGGTGATCTCCCAGGTGAGGTGGCTGCTCTTCGGCCAAAGGCAATTCTCTGTGGAGGAGGGTGGCTGTCAGCTGTAGCTGCCAGCGCTCCTAGCAGGCGGGATGGGTGGGGCACCCACAGCATGGTTCTGGGAGGGGAGGATCAGGAAGGAGCATCAACATCTCCACCACATCTTTTCTACAATGGTGTACAAGTTGTGTGCATTTGTCCCCCATCCTCGTCGCTTGCTAAAAGGACTCACAGGCAAGGACGGAGGTGCACACCTACGGGTGGGGGCAGGGCCCGTGTCCCTGAGAGCTTTGAGGATGGGGAGGGCACTGAGAGGGGCAGCAAGGAGAGGGCGGGTCCCGGCTTGTCACCATTCACCTGACCGAGTGCCCCGCTGTCCTTTATGTACCAGTGGCCTTGACCTTTCCCGCCATACACAGGCCCACCATGTCTTTCCATCCTCTGAGTACCCTCCGCACTTGACCACAGACCAAGCAGGCAGTGAGCACTTGCATTGCTTCCCTAAGGCAAAGCAAATTCTTAAAAGCAAAGCCTTCATCTTATTTTGATTTTCCAAGTGCCCGTCTCAGTGCCTTGGCACTTACTAGGTGGCCAGTATGTATTATTGAGTAAATAGGCTAACAGATGCCTTAATTTTCCTATGAGGTCGTGAAAAGGGCCAAGAGCCCTTCTGATGGCAGCATTTGCCAAGGGTGCCCTAGGGCTCAGGCAGGGCCTGGGCTGTCCTTGCTTTTCCCACTCCAGCACCCACAGCCCTAGGCAGGGCTGAAGCCTCCGCATGGCCCTACCCGCATCCTGGGGGGCAGCCTTGGGCGAGGGTGGCCAGTGGGACAGGGAGCTCCCGCTGGCCTGGTGCACAGACTCCTCGGCCTTCATTTATATGAAACGTGACTCCATCACTCAAAGCCCGCTCCTGGCCTTGGTCGGTGCAGGTAATGATGATACAGGCTCATTTATGCAAGATTATCCTTTTATCACATTTCCAGACTCATTTGTGAGGCTCATGTTCCCCCCCCGAGGGCGTCATCAAGCAAGTTAAGTTGTACTATTTCCCTCCTGCAGAGAACTGGCGGGGGCCTCCCTCGTTGACGGATGAGGCCCGCTGCCTTTGCCAAATAGGGTCGGCGTGATGGATCTTTTACTTGTGAATATTATAGCTGGAAATTAGCATGTTTATTGAGGTAGAATGTGTTTGTTTACATTCCACTACCCATGGCACTACCTCTTAGGACCTGACTTATTTAGTTGAGGATAAGCGCAAATGATCTGCGTTTGGGCACCCACAAAATAATTAATGAACTTCCAGATATAGAATTCAGCCTTAAGTAAACACGCCAGCGAGGTGAGTGGGGGCAGAGGGGCTGGGAAGGGCTCTGGGGTTTTGGGTGGTGAGCAAGGTGGAGTGTCTGGTACTCGAGGGATGGAGACAGGGCGGGGATGTGGGTTCAGGCGTCCTGTGAGGGGCACAGGGCGGGTGCCCAGCCTGGCTGTCGAGTGGAGGTGACTTCTGTCAGTGGAGAAGACAGGCAGAGGACGAGGACTGTGAGTCGTTTTCCCAGGGATTCTCCTGGGCTCCCTCTTGATTGTCTCGATGCAGGAGTGAGAAGGACGGCCCAAGTGTGCAGACTAAGGGTGGGGAGGGACAATGCTTGGGCAAGGATGATGGAGACCCAGGTGAGTGACGATGGGTCCCAAGAGGCCAAGTGACCACCTGGAGTCTGCTCCCCTCCTAACACTTTCACCTGTAACAGCTTTGAAACCTAGCTTCTCTTTCCATCCCCCGGCTTGCCAGTAGGCCACACAACCTGGGATGCAAACGCTCACTAACCCAACATCCTCTTGTTTTAGAAGAAGAATCTGAGGTTCAGAGAAGTGGAAGGACTTAGCCGAGGTCTTGGAGGCAGAGGGACAACCGCCGCCGCCTCCCTGTGGCTTTAAGCCTGATGCCTGCCTTGTAAGAAGTCACAGAGAGTGTATCCTCTAGGGTGTTTCTTCAGGGACCCAGGAAGGCTTTGCCCCCTATGCCTGGCCAGCAGAGGCCTCAAATTTCACCCTTAAAACCAGTTACCTTTGTAGTTTAATCCCCTTTAAAGAGCAGATGCTCCTGGGAAGGGCCTTGTTCTTGGTGCTTGCCTCCCCAGGGTGCTGAAGTGACCTGTGAGAGACTGAGGGAAGCAGGAGAGCTCATGGTTGAGGGTCAAAGCCCCCCAGACAGCATGACCGAGAGACCCAGGAACAAACTTTTCCCCCTGCATAAATTTTTCCAAGTGAGCAAAGCCATTCTCATTGTCCCCCAGCTCCGAACCGTGAACGTAAAGATGGGAGGGGTGTCCTGTCTGGACGTCAGAAGCAGACAGACCTGGGTTGTAACTCTGGCTCTACCTCTTCCTAGTTCTGTGAGCTCTGTGACCTTGAATGAGTCATTCAAACCCTGTGGTCTCCATTTCCCCAGCTAGGAAACAGGGAGGGGAATTATAACACCCACCTGTCAGTGTCATTGTAAGATTAAAAGAAGAAAGTATCTACCATGCTTATCACATGGTAGCACTTGGTAACTGTCCTTGAATTAGTGGTCACTAGTATCATTATTTTCCTTCCCAAACAAGGTGCTGTAACCTACCCTGGCTTTCCCATAAGTGGGAATTGATGGAAGGGATTGAAAGAGACAGGGGGAGAGGGAGAACGAATCCCCCCATAATCCCCATCCCTTTCTCCCTGTTGTGTCCTGATGTGGGTGTGTGGGCCCTTCCCATGGAGCCTGCAGAGTTCCCACGAGGTGGAGTGGGACAGAGCGAGGTGCCAGACTGGAGTTTGGTCCATTTCAGCCACATATCTCTCGGGGATCAAGGGAAGCACGGTGGTTCCGGATCTCAGTCTCCTCATCTGTGAAATGGGGCCAGCCTCACTGCTAACCTGGGAAGCAGGCAGGTCCACAGCTAATTTGTCTCCGAATCACCAGCACCCAGCAGTGTCAGGCATGCAAGAGGTGTTCAGTGGTGGCGAACAGACTGGAAGCTGTAGATCAGGTTTCAGAAAACTTTTTCTGTGAAGGGCCAGGGAGTAAATATTTTAAGGTTTGCAAGCCATACAACCTCTGTTGCATCTACCCAACTCTGTCGCTGTAATGCAAAAGCAGCCATAGACAAGGTGTAAACCAATGAGTGTGTCTGTGGTCCAGTAAGACTTTATTTGTAAAATCAACTGGTGGCTGGATTTGGCCATGGCTCTTGACCTCTGTGTAGCGAGGCCATGGCAGTCTTTGGATTCAGACAGCTAGGCTCAAATCCCAGTACCTCCACTCTTTAGCTTTGTGGCCTTAGGCAAGTGCCTTACCCTCTCTGAGCCTCCATTTCCTCCTCTGTAAAATGGAGGACACTGGCTTGTGCTTTTTGGTATTCCCCTCACCATACCTACTAGGGCTGGGCTCAGAGAAGGAGCTCAGGAAAGACATACAGATTGGCTAAAAAAATGATCTCTGACAATAATGGCAACTCGACTGTACTGCACTTTCGACTTACAGTACATTTTACATCCATCTCATTTCCTCCCCCCATCCCCTACAGAATGGGTACAGTATCGTTATTACTATCATGCTCATTTTACAGATGAGAAAACCAAGGTCCAGAGAGACTTAGAGAGTCACCATCCAAAGGTCACTTTCCAGAGGTCACTGTCTTTGTCTGTTTGGGCTGCCATAACAAAATGCATAGACTGGGTGGCTTATAAACAACAGAAATTCATTTCTCACAGTTCTAGAGGCTGGGAAGTCAAGATCAAGGTGCTGGCGGATTAGGCGTTTGGTAAGAGCTCGCCTCCTCATAGATGGCTGTCTTTTCACTGTAACCTCACACGGCAGAAGAGGCTAGAGCGTTCTCTGGGGCCTCTTTCCTGAGGGCACTAATCCCATTTATGAGAGCTCTGCCCTCATGACCTAATCACCTCCTAAAAGCCCCACATCTCCTAATACCAAAACATTGGCTCTTAGGTTTCAACATGTGAATTCTGGGGGGGACACAGTCATTCAGTCTAGAGAGTCAAACAATCAGTAAGGAACAGAACAGGGATTCAAACCAGATATTTCAGCAGCAAATCCTTGAATTTTCCACTCTACCAGAGCTGTCATAAATAAACCTCCTCCCCAGTCTGTCTCCTCCTACCGTGGACAATCGACAGATGGACTCCTGTACAGACACTTGGAAAGTATGTAGACCAGGGGCCTCTCTCTCTGTGAGAAGGGGCTACTGCTTTTCTCCTCAGGTTCTGAGACTTACAGGCTAGAAATATGGGGTTCTTGGTTCTGTAGGGAAGATCCTGAGCTGAGTGGGCCGACTGGGGCTGGAGTCAGGGTGAGGGTAATGTGACACTGTCACAGTCTGAGGGGTCTCTCCTGGTGCAGAAAGGTAGTGAGCAGGCAGTTTTGACTCACTCAGAGATCCAGCTTTTACAATTCTGATAGAGAAGGGAACGCTGTATTAGTGAGGGGCAGCATTTGGCATCAAGTAACCAAGACCACCGAAAGCTAAGGCTTAACAGAAACAAAAACGAAACAAAAGATAAGGCTTATTTTTTTTCTCATGTGCTGCAAAGTCCAGGGTGGTCAGGGCTGGAGCAACAACTCCACAATGGCATCTTCTATCTTTCTGCTCGGCCAGGTGGCTCTGCAAGTGGCTTCCACCCTTAAGGTCACCTCATGGTCGCGAGATGGCTGCTGGAGCTCCAACCATCAGGGTCACATTCTAGGTGAGAAGGAGAAGGGTGGAAGGGGTGCTTGCCAGATGAGTCAACTCCCTTTTAAAGGAGACTTCCTGGGAACCCCATCCAAGAAGAGAACAACTTTGGCTTTCATCTCATTGACCAGAATTGGTCACGGGGCTAGCCCTACCTATAAGGGAAGTTGGGAAATATGGATATAGTACCTTGCTGCCCCAATCAGGACCGTGCTAGCAAAGAAGAAGGGGAGAATGGATATAGGGTGGCTAAACCTCTGTCTCTGCCTCCTTCCCCTAATTTGCCATCTGTGTAAAGACCAGGGAAGGAAGGAAGTTGCCCAAGACCACACAGAAAGCTAGGGGCATGCCTGAGACCAGACCCCAAAGTTTCTGACTCCGGGTCAGATGCTTCTTCCACTGTCTCCATTGCTTCACTCTGTGGCCACACCTGTTCACAAATAATGTTATTATTTATCAAGCATTAACTATGTGCCAGGTACTATGCTAAAGGCTTTCCAGAGCCAATCATCTGAGGTGGGCATTACTATTATTCCCATTTTACAGAGGAAGAAGCTGAGGCTCAGGCAAGTGAGGTGACTGCTGCAGGTCCCAGAGCTCTTAAGGGTCGGCGTGGGCTTGAAACCCAGGTTCCCAGCGCTGGCTGTGAGGAATACAGTGCATGTGATTGAAATGAACCAGGGACATCCCCAGTAGGCTGTTGCGTCAAGGTGGTTCTCTCAGTGACCCTGTACCATCAGGAACACCCACAGACGGCCCCAACAGTCAGGCAGCAAGACACGCACCAACCGAGGGGGCTCCCGACTCCCCATCCACCTGGCCAGCCTCTGTCTCTGCAGCTCCTCATTCCAGCCAATTACCCCTAATGGAGTGATATGAAATGTAACTAACTTGGGGAAATATCTGTATACTTTAATTAAATCAGTTCACAATTAGCCATCTGAGTAATGAGGCTAAGGTGTTTTATCTCCCTGTGAGCCAGCGGGCCGGGGGAGCCAAAGGCAGGGGGATTTTGTGCCAATAGCGTAGTCCTAGTGACAAACTCCTTTGGGGTATGGAGGCAGGTGCTGGAAGCCCCAGGAGAGGATTTGGCCCAAATCCACTATGATTAAATAAATATAGCACCTCAGAGAGGAGCTACTAATTTGTGGAACTAAATTTTTAATGGCTACAGCCGGTTTTTCACACTAAAGAAATACCAGGGCCTTTGATCCAAACACCTCATAGCAAAAGGCTAAAAATTACACATGTGCGCTGTGTGGCCCCGAAGTCCCCAGATGTGGTAAATGCTTGGCTGAGCAGGTTGGCCTGTCCAGCAAGGGCTCCCTAAAGGCCTCCAGAGGCAGGGTCGGGACCAGGGTAGGGCGGGTGAGGCCTTTGCATTGGGTACAAAATTTAAATGGGTGCCAAAGTACTCAGCCATGAAATAATATTTTAATGCAACATATTTTATTTTATTTATTTTATTTTTTATTATTTTTTTGTTTTGGGGTTTTTTATTGTTATGTATAACAATATAAAATAATGCTTGTCACTGTCAAAGAGTAAGGAACAAGGTAAAATCATCTGTAATTACACCACACAGATAACCACTGTTTACATTTTCCTTATTAAATACATTTTTAATACAGTATTTCAGTTTCATTTTATTATTTTTAAATATTTATTTATTTATTTATTTTTGGCTGTGTTGGGTCTTTGTTGCTGTGTGTGGGCTTTCTCTAGTTGCAGTGAGCAGGGACTACTCTTCGTTGTGCGGGCTTCTCATTGTGGTGGCTTCTCTTGTTGCAGAGCATGGGCTCTAGACTTGCGAGCTTTAGTAGTTGTGGCTTTAGTAGATATGGCACGTGGGCTGTGGAGTGCAGGCTCAGGAGTGCAGGCTCAGTAGTTGTGGCTCACGGGCGTAGTTGCTCCACGGCGTGTGGGATCTTCCCAGACCAAGGCTCGAACCTGTGTCCGCTGCATTGGCAGGCGGGGTCTTAACCACTGGGCCATCAGGGAAGCCCTAAGTACATTTAAATAAAACAAAAATAAGATCAAGTTAATTACTGTTGAAAATCTACTTTTCATTTAGCTATAAATCTTTAAAAAATCTTTCAAGGAATTATGTATTCTCTCATTTCATTTTTAAAAGATACACAATATCACATTGTATTGATTTCTCTTTTTTTAAAAATAAATTTATTTTATTTATTTTTGGCTGCGTTGGGTCTTTGTTGCGGCACACAGGCTTTTCATTGCGGTGGCTTCTCTTGTTGCGGAGCACAGGCTCTAGGCACACGGGCTTCAGTAGTTGTGGCACATGGGCTCAGTAGTTGTGGCTCACGGGCTCTAGAGCGCAGGCTCAGTAGTTGTGGCGCACAGGCTTAGTTGCTCTGCGGCATGTGGGATCTTCCCGGACCAGGGCTTGAACCTGTGTCCCCTGCATTGGCAGGTGGATTCTTAGCCAATGTACCACCAGGCAAGTCCCTGTATTGATTTCTTTATCCAATCCTCTGTGTATAATGCAACATATTTTTAAAAAATAAAAATTAATGTAAAAAAAAGATGATAAAATTACAAAATTTAAATAAAGATGGGGTTAGTATCAATGCCATGCCATGCTGAGCCATATCAGAGTCTGGAGCCAAGGGGACAGTCAGTAATACTGATACTGTCTTTATTTAAAAGTTTGAGATTTTGTTCATTATGGACTTTTTTGCATTGATTTTGATTTTTTAAAATATTACATTAAAATATCATGTATCTTGATTATTGTGGTTTTCGAGGCCTCCTTAAATTGTGTTCCCGGAGGTGAGGGCCTCAGTCTCCGAACCCTAGTCCCAGTCCTGCCAGCTGGGTTGTCCCTCAGAGTTTGTGTCTTATCTGGTAAAATGGCCATTCTGCGTGCCACTCCAGGACCCAGCTGGGTTCTTAGGGCCTCTAAGTTGCAGACTTTATGGGTGGCTGAGAACAGGTGTGACACTTGGAATCCTAGACCATTAAAGCAAAGTGCAGCCTCCAGCAAGACCCGGAGACCGGAAGCAACTGGCCTGAGGCTACCCAGCAGCTTTGTGGTAGAGATGGAAATCAGTTTCCTGGTTCCCTACAGGGCTTTTCTACTTGTCAGAGGAGAGAAGAGCCTTTAAGATGACCCAGGGTGAAAGGCATTGCAAGCCACCCTTCACATTGGGAGGTCCTAATAACATGACCCAGGGTGGATGGTGCTGACTGGCTAACCCAGTCCCCACACACAACCCCTTCTCTCTCCCAGTGACTGGTGCAGAGATGACCATGTGACCCAGTTCTGGCCATTAAGACACAGAAGTCATTGGGTGGGGCTAATGGGGACAGACCCAACCGATGTCCCTTTGGCCTTTTTTGCCTGTTCCTCGTCCCCCTTCATGTCTTGAGCTGGCCCTCTGTGTCTGGAGGTGAGCAGCTGCCCCGTGACCTTGAGGACAATAGCCAGACGCTAAGGATGGCAGGACAGAAAGAGAAGAGGAGCCTGGGTCCCGAGGCCCCTTTAACCCTCTGTTCCAGCCCTGGGCTGCCTACTGCATCCCTTTTACAGGGAGTTGAAATTAATGCTCTCTGCTCAAGCCACAATCAGCTGGATTTTCCTTTGCTCACAGCTTGAATGCAATCCTAGCAGCTCTATCACCCATGGTGACAAGAGCAGCTTTGGGTGAAATTCATTTGATATTCACATGGCTCACTCCCTGCTAGTTGAGGTCCTTGCTCCCTGTCCCCTCCTCAGAGAAACCTTCCCTGACCACCCTGTCTAACACAGCAGCTCCCATCACTCTCTGTTCTTTTGCCCTGTTATTTTTTATGAGCCTTATCAGTCATTACCTGACATTACATTATGTAATTTTTTGTTTTTTGCCTCCTCCAACTGGAATTAGTTCTGTGCAGGCCAGGCTCTTCTGCCTTGTGTCATGGCTGTATCCCCAGTGCCTAGAACAGTGGTTGGCATGTAGTAGGTCCTCAGTCAATATTGTTGAATGAATGGACATACTCTGAGCCAGTCGGGCCCTGAGCCTTTGCCTCTGACATCTGCCGGCTCTCGGTGGTGGCAAGTCAGCTTGGTCTCTGGAATTAGGATTTCCGCTTCCTCTCTGGCTCAGCCTCTCAGAACCAATGTGAATTCCCTCTGCTCCCCTGCCATGACACCCCTGGACACCCCAGATCCCAACCATCTTGACCCTGGGCTCTGCCACTGCCAGCCGTGTCTTACGGGACACCCACGCCGCCCATATCCAGTGGTGGCTGGGCACTCTCTTCCCCATCTTTCTTCATCCTCATTCTCAATGTCATTGTCCTTGTGGGATCCCAGGCAGTGACGACATTGCGTGAGAATTTCTGGATCTCCCGTTGACAGTACATCAAAAACCATTACCTCCTGGGGCTTCCCTGGTGGCACAGTGGTAGAGAATCTGCCTGCTAATGCAGGGGACACGGGTTCGAGCCCTGGTCTGGGAGGATCCCACATGCCGCGGAGCAACTAGTCCCGTGAGCCACAACTACTGAGCCTGTGCGTCTGGAGCCTGTGCTCTGCAACAAGAGAGGCCGCGATAGTGAGAGGCCTACGCACCGCGATGAAAAGTGGCCCCCGCTTGCCACAACTAGAGAAAGCCCTCGCACAGAAATGAAGACCCAACACAGCCATAAATAAATCAATTAATTAATTTAAAAAAAAAAAGCCATTACCTCCTGGTTCGGATTTCCAAGATGGAGCCTGCCTTGAAGAAAACAAAATGAATGGGTTTGGTGTGCCAGACCCCATTAACGGGCTACCCAGATTAATCAGCGGCAGAAATTCAAGGAAATTGCTAGAGCAAATTTAGATGTCAGATTATTTGGGTCTCTTGATTGAGATTGGAAGAATAATTGAGGGTTCCATTTAATAAGCTTTGTTTACTAACCCCAGATCCTGTTTTGATATCTCTGCCTCAGTTACTTGGGCTAGGGCCACACTGAAAGAATAACTTTGACATTGTTGCTGATAGGAACCTCAGAGCACCTCCACCGGAATCCTTTCATTTTATAGGTGGAGAAAATGAGGCCTGGAGAGGGAAAGGAGCCTCCCAAGGTCCCCAGAAATTAGAGACTCAAAGCCAGGGCGCTTCTACTTCTGAGAAAGCCAGCAGGAGATTCAAGGAGCCTCAGAGGACGTCCTTCTGACGTGGGACATCAGTGCATGCTGAAGGGGTTTAAAGAACTGAATCTCCTCATTTGTTAAGAAAATATGTGGACAAATATGATGCGTGGCCGGGGGGGGCAGCGTGTCACTGACTCCAAGTACCTGAGTCTTCTTTGGAAGGTAAAAATGGCGCCCACATAGGTACCCACTTCTGCCAAGGACCCGTCTTTACCTGTAGTTACAGAGAACACCATGGAGCCAGAATATTCCAGGGAATCACCACGTGTGAGGGGCAGTCTGGAGAACCTTTCATGAGACCTGGAGTGGAGACTGGAATTGCCCAATTCTCTAGCAGCCAGGGCTAGAGTCCCGGTCTCCTGAGTCCCCAGTCAGGATCCTGTTCCCGACCCCACTCTGCCCAGACTCAGACGGTCGTCCTTGCAGTTGCCCCCCAGTTCCCAGCGGAGTCAGGGAACAGGGTGTGGAACAGGCAGTGAGTTGGGGAACCGGAAGAGGCAAGGAGAATCATGGCTGCGTGTGGTCAGGGAGATTTCCTCATGGATAAGGCGAGGCTCTGCCTGTGAAGAAAGAGCAGAGTTTATGGGCAGAGGGGTCTTTGTTATTCATGGGAACCAGTGGGTGCATGAGAGGTGTTCAGAGGAAATTCATTCATTCTGCACAGTTTTGGGGGAGCCTCTATTATGTGCCAAGTTCTTCACATAATCCATTCTAATCCTCACAACAACCCTATGAAAGAGGCAGTAGTTTTACTTCCATTTGGGAGTTATGGAAAGGGGTACAGAGAAGTTAATTTGCCCAGGCTTACATAGGAAGTGATAGAGTTTAAACCCAGGAGTGGATGTCTCCTTCTACTATAGGATATGCAAATTACTCATCATTGGATTTCTAGGAATGGACTGTCACAGATGGGTGTGTGGGTGGGCTTAACAGAAAGGGGGCCCTGGTATCCCTGGGCCCCCATTATAGTTGGGCCCTGACTTCCTTTTTCCTGTGCAAGTCCTTCCAGTATTCAAAGAAAGCCTTCTGACTCCTCCAATCATTCATGCATTCATTCTTTCGACAAATATAACCACACCTTCTCGTCTCTCAGGTACTTTAGTGGATATTGGGGATGAAAAAGTGAAAAGGATGTGGTCCTTTCCCTCACAGTTGTCCACCAGGGACTATATCTGTCCCAGTTTCCTTCTGTAGCTCAAGCTAGAAGGTTACTCATAGCAAATGACTGCAGCATCCTGACCATCTTGGTCACTCATCCCAGAGTACTTAGTGGGTCCAGCACCACCACCATCTTTACCACACTTGCACTAATACCACCTAAGCTGGCACTAGTTCCTTTAGCAGCTATATACCATCTTTAATAAGGAATCAGCTTATGTATTATTAAAACCACAGAGAGGGACTTCCCTGGTAGCACAGTGGTTAAGAATCTGCCTGCCAATGCAGGGGACACGGGTTTGAGCCCTGGTCCGGGAAGATCCCACATGCTGCGGAGCAACTAAGCCTGTGCACCACAACTATGGAGCCTGCGCTCTAGATCTGGCGAGCCACAACTACTGAGCCCACGCGCCACAACTACTGAAGCCTGCATGCCTAGAGCCCATGCTCTGCAACAAGAGAAGCCACCGCAGCGAGAAGCCTGCGCATCACAACAAAGAAGCCCCCACTCGCCACAACTAGAGAAAAGCCCGTGTGCAGCAATGAGGACACAACACAGCCAAAAATAAAGTAATTTTAAAAGAAAAATAAATAAAAATAAAACCACGGAGAATTTCAACAAGAACCTGCTGTCAAACCAAGTATTTCCCATCCTATGCTTAGCCAATTGACTGAACTTAAATGGAAAACTTTACATTTTTGTCTGTTAAATGTCAACATAATGCGTTCAGCCTATTTTTCATAGGCTGTTAAATATTTTTCCAACCTATATATATATATATATTTTTTTTTTTTGCGGTACGCGGGCCTCTCACTGTTGTGGCCTCTCCCGTTGTGGAGCACAGCCTCCGGACGCGCAGGCTCGGCAGCCACGGCTCACGGGCCCAGCCGCTCCGCGGCATGTGGGATCTTCCCTGGCCGGGGCACGAAGCCGTGTCCCCTGCATCGGCAGGCGGACTCTCAACCACTGTGCCACCAGGGAAGCCCTCCAACCTATATTTTGTCACTCAAGTGTTTCTGCCGTGCCTGGAAATGTGGAAAGTATGCTTTTAAGAGTCTTCATTCAAGGCAGTAAAATGTAGAGTAGAACAGAGTTAAGGATGGCCGCTACAACATTTCACCAGAGGACTCTTCCCAATCAATTGCGCCATGTTCTTTGTGTGGGGTTTATTAACCAGCTGTGAATCTGTATATCTAAACTCTCATCTTGCCCCATCTCTCCATTTTGTTCAAAGGCTAACAAGAAAGACAAAATGCAGGAATCAAAATGCATTCTGTGTAAAGCATCCCATCAGAAGGGAAATCAGGTGCACTTGGCATGGCTTTGCCTAGTGAATTCACTGCTCATTCCTAGTGGTCTCCAGTTCTGTTTTTCTAACTGCCTGTAAACTAGAGGAATATCATCAGTTGCAAAAGGAAGTTCTATAAAGGGAAGCAGCAACTTTACAGACCAAGGATGACATGATTCCACTGCAGCAGGAGACCCAGCTTCCCCCACGAGCAGCAGGAGGAAGTACAGACATGGTAGATACTGGCAAAGGAAGCGACATCAGGGACAGTGTGCCAAGAACAAAACCACAGGAGGTTTTCCACGAGGGCACAATTTAAAAACCGAAGCTGCAAAAGATAGTAGAAACAGAATGAGCTGGAACATTTGCTCTCATCTCGGGATCCAGCCCATGCAAGGCTGCTAGGACTGAAGTGTGCAGCCCTGCACCAAAGGCAGGTTATATACAAGAAGACATCATGCAGCACTGGTTCTTCTGGGAGCTCAGGGTACCAGAGGGAGCATGACAGCAGCCAGAGCTGTGGGGTGTCTTCAGGAGCAGCTCCCCTTGCCGTCACTGAAAGGAGCTGGCTTTTGAATACAGCTGTGTCCCCTCAAGTCCTGGTTAATTGCCACCTAGGCATCCTACCTGCAAATCTCACTACAACTGCCAGAGGCGGTACTTGCCATAATTGATAAAGGTTGGGTTTTTCCAAAACACACCACCTGGTGGCTGCTGTTGGAATCACAGGACCAGTGTTAACAGATAAGCATTGGTAAGGATAGCAATGCAAAGGATGAAACATTCCAATTACAAGCGAGCATGCCAACTTGCTTTAGTGTTTGTAGAGTCACAGTAGCCATAAACAATTCCAGGTGGTGAGAAAAACCACTTGTGGAGGGGAAACAAAAAAAGACCCATGGAAAGACATGTTAATAGGAGTGTTTGTGTGTGTTGGGGATGGGTGGAGGGGTTGTCCAGACAAGACAGAAGCCAAGAGGGAGAAATTTAGAAGGAAAGGAAAATGGGCCAACTTAAGGAGACTGGAGGAGTTCCCGATCTGTGTTAGACCTCAGTGAATTCTGTTACTCTTAAGGGTCTCCCTCACTTTACCACTTAATTTAATTCAACAAGCCTGTATTGAACACAGAAGTGCTTCACAAGAGGTGGGCGGCCCTGAGCCATCAGGAAGACGTAGGTGTCCTCACCTCTTCCTCAGGCTACTCAGAGAGTTTAGCCCCCGAATTCTGTGACATGCTTGGGGTCTTGGGGAAGATGTCTTCCTACCTCACGCATTAAAAACAAAAATTTTTTTAATTGGGTAAAATACATATAACGTAAAATTTACTACCTTAACCATTTTTAAGTGCATAGTTCAGTAATTTTAAGTACATTCACATTGTTGGGCCGCCATCACCACCATCCATCCTCAGAACTCCACTCATCTTCCCAAACTGAACCTCAGTAACTATTAAATACTAACTCCCTATTCCCCCCTCCTCCCTGCCCCGATGGCCACCATTCTGCTTTCTCTCTCTATGATCTTGACTATTCTAGGTACGTCATATAAGTGGAATCATACAATGTTTTTTTTTGTGTGTGTGTGACTGACTTACAGTCACAGTGTCTCCAAGGTTCATTTATGTTATAATTTGTGTCAGAATTTCCTCCCTTTTTAAGGCTGAATAATATTCCATTGTATGGATATATCACATTTTATTTATCTGTTCATCCCTCGATGGACACTTGGGTTGTTTCCGCCATTTGGCTATTGTAAGCAATGCTGCTATGAACATGGGTGTGCAGATATCTGTTTGAGGCCCTGCTTTCAGTTCTTTTAGGTATATACCCAGAAATGAAATCACTGGATCATGTGGTAATTCTATTTTTAACTTTTTGAGAAACCACCATTACTGTTTCCACCACAACCTCATGCATTTTTGTGAGGAAATGCCAACCCTACTCAAGCCAAGCACAAAGTCCCCCAAGGAATGAGAGTTGGAGAATTCCTGAGGTGGAACTCCATCTCCAGGTGGGAAGGAAGGGCTTGTGTTTTTCCAAATTCACCTCTTGCTTCTCTCCCTCGTAACGCCCACCTTGGACATGACTAGCACCCATATATTTAAGCCAAACTTCAAATCCACCAAGGCTGGCTTGGAGAAGAACCTTGACTTTCTTGGTGGATTGGAAGGGTTAGGTGATGCACTCTGTCCACATGAAGCCTAATCCTCTTGACCCTGGGGAATTTGGGGTCCATACTGAGGACTCAGCAGAAGCAGAAGGAAAATCAAGCCTTAGTGTTGAAGGAAAGACCCACAAAATTATTATCTCCTACCCTCACAGCACCTGCCTTGCTGGTAAGGAGGACAGCTCCTCTTGGAACAACAAAAAAAAAAAAACCAAAGAGCTCATTCCTGCCATTGCTCAATGTCCCCTGCAGAGGGCAGCCTGGCACAAAGGAAAGTCCAGATTTGGAATCAGAGAGACCTGAGTTTGAATCCTTCCTCTGGTGCTTACTGGTCATATTACCTTAGACGTGTTTCTCAATTTCACCAAGACTCATTTCAGAGCGCACAAGACCAGCGATGATCATGTCGACTTTTTCACCGTTGTTGTAAAGATGACATGACACGGCAGGTGTCGAGTGCCAAGTGCAGCCCCCAGAACATAGGGGTTCCACGGATGTTACTTTTCTTTCTTCTTTCCTCACCAGTCTTTTCTCAATTATTGACTTTGTTCAAGTTCCTCCAGAGTTTTCACCTCTCCAGGCTACCAGGGCCAGTCTCTGGGGGCTGTTCTCACCACCAGTGGCTCCCCCTTCGATTATTTCCAGTTGAATTCTTGGTCCAGCTGGTCTTCTCCAGATTAGCTCAGACACATCCCTCTCAGGCCTCCCAATTCAGTGACTGACTGGGGCATGGAGAGGGGCACCACCCCCTGTTGGGCCTAATTCCAAGATAAGGCAAGTGTTCTTTGCTCCACCATCTCCTCTGACTACCGGCTCTGTGCGAGGGGAGGTTGCCCAACCCAGGCGAGCACAACTAGCCCAGCCCCGACCTTGTCTGGCTTTTGTTAGATTGTGTTACAATCTTAACGTTACTTAACCGTAGAGGACTTTGGGGTGTGTGTGAGTCTGTGTGTTAATAGCAATTTGTGATAGATGCCATTGGCTCCCGCACATTCAATAACGCCCACACTCACAAAAAAATGAAGGGGGGAGGGGAGTCATTTTTATGGGTGATAACATAACTGCTTGCAATTTGGCTATTCATTGTATCTTTGGCATTTTATGTACTGCATTAGCAGAGGCAATTTCATGCATATGGATATAATGCATTAAGTGGAGGCATTTAAATATAGTGAAACTAATTTTATGATGATTAGTTGAAGGAAAACATTGCATTCGTATCATCTATATAGAAGCCAATTTGCATGAAAATGCCCAAAGTTGCTATGCCAACATTTTCTGTGCTGCTGGTCGGGGTCGTCTCCGAGTCAAGACTTTGTATTAAAAATCGGTCTCCAGTGCCCATGTCTTTTAATTCATTGCAAGCTGTAGGCCATTTGCTCACAAAGCGCTCGCAGTAAAACAAATGAATAGCTAAAATACTCATTTGCATGACTCCCGTTTGAAAACGATTCCCCTGAAATTAAAAAAGCGTGTTACTCAGTTGTGAAGATGGATGGGCCAGTGAGGCAGGCAATTAATATTTTCGGCGTTCTGTTTAAAGCCCTCCCAAGACTGAGAACAGCACATGCTAGACAAATTGGGCCCCAGAACAGTTTTAGGGCCTCAGCAGCGGCAGCTTGCTTCCACTGTCTCCCCTTTATTGTCTCACTTACATTATGCAGTAATTAAAACTATTTACCATTCCTACTTATCCGCCATCTGCTACCTCGGGAGGTTCCTCTTCTTTAGAAAGCTTCTTAAAAGCAGCAAGAAGAAGGGGAAGGCTTGGCCCTGACTCCGAAAGGGGCTTCGGGGGTCTTTCCTCTCCTCCCAGCCGTGTCCACCTGTCCCTCCGTGAGAGGAATGAAGGAAAGATGGAAGAGGTCGTGTAGTGATGCTGAGTTTCTGAGTGAGTTGGTCTTCGGTGGTGGAAGGGCTAGAGCACAGCTTTCTTCTTCTTCTGGGGGGAGTCCTGGCTTAGATCTGGGGTGATCTAGGGGGAGCAGAGGCCTGGATCTTCTCACCAATGACTGCAAAGGTCTGGGGGTTTTGGCCATGTGGTTGGGGTCTGGGGCAAAGTCACCCACTACAGTTGTTCAAGTTGTTCACTGCACAAATGTGCCCAGCCCAGGGGGCTATAAAGGCTGCAGTCTCTCCTGTGACCCATGCACCAGTCTGAGGTCCTGCGGGGCCGTGTCTGCCCCAAGGGGGTGTCTTCTCTGGATTCACACAAAGGTACTCTATAACCTCACTGTGGCCTCGTCTGAGAGAAACCATTTTGAAAGCAACCAAGTTGCTGCCTCTGTTCTGTGGTGACTGATGCCTCCCAGACTGGTTCAAGCCTGGGACCCGGCCCTGCACAGGCTTAACGTTTGTTTGCCAAGGCTGAGCTAGGATTGTCCAAAGAGCAGCGTCCTCTGCGAACATTTCCATTTCCTCCTGGGCCCAGCCCCCAGAGCCAGCACAGACAGAGGAACCAAACTCGGCAGGAAATGGGGACTGACCCTCTCAGCAGGACAAAGGGTGGACCCGGAGCTCGCAGACTTGTGGCCAGTGGCTGCCCCGGGAGGACCGCGTCTGCATGGAGAACGCCTGCTGCTTCCTCTTCTCTCCAGAGCCTGCCTGGTGCTGGGCACATAGCAGGTTTTCCAAAGTACTTGTTGAGTTAAGCCAGCAGTGAAGCTTTCAGTCTTGACGTCGCTGCCCAGTCACGAAGCCTCCTCTGCAGCTTCATCCCGGCTCACATCTTGCCTGCTTGATGGTGTTTTTCTGGAACTTAACCAGAGGGTTTGGATTTGCCTAGAACTCGGCCCCTTGGCTGTGACTTTTCTGAATCCACTCCTCACGGGAGGCCTCGGGGCCACGCACGCGGCACACGCGTCTGCCCTAGGCCTGGAACCCCCTCCCATGTCTCCTCTCCTGTAACTTCACCTCTGCTTTTCCCCGTTCCTAGGACATGGGACCTTACTTGCCTAGGTCCATAGAGGCCTCAGCTAACTTTTGTGGGTTGGCGCTTGGCCTGGTTGTCACAGTCTCCCTCTCCAGGTGACTCTGGAAGCTCTGGGCAGATCAAGAGCACATGCCTGGCCATTCATAAGGAAGTGATAACGCTTTACAGACAGTGTCGGTTTGGGCTCCACCAGGAAAGGTCAATTTCAGACCAGAGCTTTGTCGAGCCATGGTGTGGACTGTCTCTGAAGTTAATGAGTTCCGTGTCCTCGTCACTAAAGATACGATGGCATCTGGGAGTCACACATTGGAGTCTCCACCCCCAACACAAAGACCCCTTCCAGGCACAGGGAGCTCTCCCGCTGTCTAGACTAACCAGAAACTCATGCTCACTAATGGGACAGAAAAGGACCGGTGGTGAATGGTGTGGGTTGTATAATTAAAATAAATAAACACATATGTGGGGAAAAGGACAGACTTAACCTAGAGGACACTTCTCTTTAAGGCTTGGCCACAGTCAGGAAGGGAACCAGGGGTGCTTTCTGGGGCCTCTTAAATGCTGTCACATCAGCAGCCGTTTATACCACCAACAGGAAACCTGCTTCCTGCCCAAGCCTCAGCCACGATCTCCCTGGGCTCCTATAGACCAGCCAGGAAGCCCGAGGCGGCCAGTGTGCTAGAAAGGGCACTGACCTTGGAGTCCATAGTCCTGGGTTGGAATCTCTCCTCGGCCATCAGCTGTCTGACCTGAGAGCAGTCATCCAAACTCACTACCAGTCTCCGTTTTCTCTATTAAATGGGGTTTCACGCCTGTCTTTTGACAGGTTGTCTTTTTTTTTTATAATCTTTAAAAAAAATTAATTAACTTTTGGCTGCATTGGGTCTTCATTGCTGCGCGCGGGCTTTCTCTAGTTGCGGCGAGCGGGGGCTACTGTTCGTTGTGATGCGCGGGCTTCTCGTTGCAGTGGCTCCTCTTGTTGCGGAGCACGGGCTCTAGGCACTCGGGGTTCAGTAGTTGTGGCGTGTGGGCTCAGTAGTTGTGGCTCGCAGGCTCCAGAGTGCAGGCTCAGTAGCTGTAGCTCATGGGCTTAGTGGCTCCGCCGCATGTGGGATATTCCTGGACCAGGGCTCGAACCCATGTCCCCTGCATTGGCAGATAGATTCATTAACCACTGTGCCACCAGGGAAGCCCTGACAGGTTGTCTTGAGTCCATCAGTTAACACTGTATTTCAGTGCCTAGTCTGTATCCTCAGAGCAGGTGTGTGCCTTCTTGGAGCGGGTGGACTCATCTTTGTACACTGGAGAAACTCTGCAGGCGTAGGCATGTGAGATGTCAGCTGCCCTTAGCTTATGCCTGAGCATCATCGAGCTCTGCAATTCAGAGCCAGGCACTTGAAAGACAGAACCTGGGGTGGAGGAAGGGCAGTACAGTTATACCCGTATCTAACATTGCTGAGGACCCCCTGTGTGCCAGGCCCTGTGCTAGGCCCTTCATGTGAGTGACCGTCTTGAATTCTTAGGGTCTTTATTCTATTAATGGAAAAATTGGGGCTCAGAGGATCCAGGTTGAGTCCCAGAGTCCAGTGCTCTTCTTAACTTGCTGTGTGACTTTGCTCATGTTACTTGCCCTCTCTGAGCCTCCATCTCCCCATTTCTACCCCACAAGTGCTGCAGTTCTCCATCCCACACTGCCTTTCAAATCCTCCACTGGCTGCTATGCTGTATCTCCTGGCAAATCATTATAATTATTACTGTGAAGCTTTGTTATTTTTTATTTTAATTAATTAATTAGTTTATTTATTTATTTATTTATGGCTGCTTTGGGTCTTTGTTGCTGCACACAGGCTTTCTCTAGTTGTGGCGAGTGGGGACTTCTCTTCGTTGCCGTGCACGGGCTTCTCATTGCGGTGGCTTCTCTTGTGGAGCAAGGGCTCTAGGCACGCGGGCTTCAGTACTTGTGGCACGTGGGCTCAGTAGTTGTGGCTCACAGGCTCTAGAGTGTAGGCTCAGTAGTTGTGGCGCACAGGTTTAGTTGCTCCGCGGCATGTGGGATCTTACTGGACCAGGGCTCGAACCTGTGTCCCCTGCATTGGCCAGGTGGATTCTTAACCACTGCACCACCAGGGAAGCCCCCTGTGAAGCTTTGTTATTAAGATGTGATCAAGAGAGAAGCATTCCTAGTCGCTGAAGTAGACATCAGTGAGAGTAAACTGGGAAGCAGGAATCAGGAAACAAGATGGGGGAAGGGCAGAAAATGCAAAATCAAACCCAGGGAAACCTTCACCTGCTTCAAATTTGGAGGGATTGGCCAGAGGCAAAGGAGGAAAAGCCAGCCCCACTTAGTAACCACCACTAAAGATCAATACTGGACCAAAATAGAATCCCACGTAGGAAACGATCTTGCTTCACAGCCCCAGGAAAAAAAAAATTTAACATAGAGAAGCCATTTAAAGCAGAAAAAATATTTGTATGTAAAAGGAAATATTTTAGGTAGGAGTTGAATACCAAATGATTTTGGGTCTCTGTGGGGAGTAATGAGGCATAGCAAACACACAATTCTATATGCATGTAATATTATCATCTGACCAGCCAGGAAGCCCGAGGCGGCCAGTGTGCTAGAAAGGGCACTGACCTTGGAGTCCATAGTCCTGGGTTGGAATCTCTCCTCGGCCATCAGCTGTCTGACCTGAGAGCAGTCATCCAAACTCACTACCAGTCTCCGTTTTCTCTATTAAATGGGGTTTCACGCCTGTCTTTTGACAGGTTGTCTTTTTTTTTTATAATCTTTAAAAAAAATTAATTAACTTTTGGCTGCATTGGGTCTTCATTGCTGCGCGCGGGCTTTCTCTAGTTGCGGCGAGCGGGGGCTACTGTTCGTTGTGATGCGCGGGCTTCTCGTTGCAGTGGCTCCTCTTGTTGCGGAGCACGGGCTCTAGGCACTCGGGGTTCAGTAGTTGTGGCGTGTGGGCTCAGTAGTTGTGGCTCGCAGGCTCCAGAGTGCAGGCTCAGTAGCTGTAGCTCATGGGCTTAGTGGCTCCGCCGCATGTGGGATATTCCTGGACCAGGGCTCGAACCCATGTCCCCTGCATTGGCAGATAGATTCATTAACCACTGTGCCACCAGGGAAGCCCTGACAGGTTGTCTTGAGTCCATCAGTTAACACTGTATTTCAGTGCCTAGTCTGTATCCTCAGAGCAGGTGTGTGCCTTCTTGGAGCGGGTGGACTCATCTTTGTACACTGGAGAAACTCTGCAGGCGTAGGCATGTGAGATGTCAGCTGCCCTTAGCTTATGCCTGAGCATCATCGAGCTCTGCAATTCAGAGCCAGGCACTTGAAAGACAGAACCTGGGGTGGAGGAAGGGCAGTACAGTTATACCCGTATCTAACATTGCTGAGGACCCCCTGTGTGCCAGGCCCTGTGCTAGGCCCTTCATGTGAGTGACCGTCTTGAATTCTTAGGGTCTTTATTCTATTAATGGAAAAATTGGGGCTCAGAGGATCCAGGTTGAGTCCCAGAGTCCAGTGCTCTTCTTAACTTGCTGTGTGACTTTGCTCATGTTACTTGCCCTCTCTGAGCCTCCATCTCCCCATTTCTACCCCACAAGTGCTGCAGTTCTCCATCCCACACTGCCTTTCAAATCCTCCACTGGCTGCTATGCTGTATCTCCTGGCAAATCATTATAATTATTACTGTGAAGCTTTGTTATTTTTTATTTTAATTAATTAATTAGTTTATTTATTTATTTATTTATGGCTGCTTTGGGTCTTTGTTGCTGCACACAGGCTTTCTCTAGTTGTGGCGAGTGGGGACTTCTCTTCGTTGCCGTGCACGGGCTTCTCATTGCGGTGGCTTCTCTTGTGGAGCAAGGGCTCTAGGCACGCGGGCTTCAGTACTTGTGGCACGTGGGCTCAGTAGTTGTGGCTCACAGGCTCTAGAGTGTAGGCTCAGTAGTTGTGGCGCACAGGTTTAGTTGCTCCGCGGCATGTGGGATCTTACTGGACCAGGGCTCGAACCTGTGTCCCCTGCATTGGCCAGGTGGATTCTTAACCACTGCACCACCAGGGAAGCCCCCTGTGAAGCTTTGTTATTAAGATGTGATCAAGAGAGAAGCATTCCTAGTCGCTGAAGTAGACATCAGTGAGAGTAAACTGGGAAGCAGGAATCAGGAAACAAGATGGGGGAAGGGCAGAAAATGCAAAATCAAACCCAGGGAAACCTTCACCTGCTTCAAATTTGGAGGGATTGGCCAGAGGCAAAGGAGGAAAAGCCAGCCCCACTTAGTAACCACCACTAAAGATCAATACTGGACCAAAATAGAATCCCACGTAGGAAACGATCTTGCTTCACAGCCCCAGGAAAAAAAAAATTTAACATAGAGAAGCCATTTAAAGCAGAAAAAATATTTGTATGTAAAAGGAAATATTTTAGGTAGGAGTTGAATACCAAATGATTTTGGGTCTCTGTGGGGAGTAATGAGGCATAGCAAACACACAATTCTATATGCATGTAATATTATCATCGCACGCCTTGGAAAGCTTTTAAATCACAGAAATGCAGTTAGGGACCATTGTACAAAATAAACATCCCACTTGGTGTGTTGCCTGCCCGAAGTTCCTTGATCTAGAGCGGGACTGCCAGATTTTTACAGCCCCATAAATTAACGTGGTGCTGATTTGATTGAGCTAAATTAATAAGACTTGTGCTTTGTTGCGAAATAACCATTACAGTATGTTGTGGGGAAGCACTGCCGATAAGGAAATTACCGCCTTTAACAATCCCACTGAAGTTTCATGGAGGATTTCAAAACTGATTTTAATTAAAACAAAAGCCGATGTGTGGCAATAACGTGGGCATTAAGGAGAGAAAATGCAAAATGTCTTTCTAAATCCATTTTAATATGTCTTAAGGACTGGATGATCGATGTGGCGAGAGCCGGAGCTGACACCGCGCTGGTACCCGGCCTGCGCTGCCTACTTCAGCGACGGTGGCACCTCGGGCCCAGCCTCGGGCCTCTGTGCTGGCTCTCCACTTCTGGCTGAGGGCTCATCTCCTGAGTTGGGGATCCAGGAAGTGGAGTCCTTTTGCAGGTGCTTTCTCAGACCTTGGCAGAGTCCTGTTCTCCTGACCACTCCAAGCTGGAGTCAAGGCTGGCAGGGCCGTAGCCCCCAGGCCTGGCTCTGGCCTTGAAGACCAGGCTCCCTCCTGTTCCTTGCTCGCCTGTGACCGGCTGTCAGGGCGCTGCCGGTGCTGAAGGTAGCCTCTGGAAACCCTGAGGAGCAAGGGTTTTAAATAAGAAAGAGCTGGAGTATGGCAGCAAGAGGTAGGGCAAGTGCTTGAGGAAACCGGGGCAGAGCAGTCAGGCCAGGCACCTGCAGACAGGGCAGCTAGGGCCAGCCCAGGAGGACTTTTTGACAAACAGCCACCACCCTACCACCCAACCACCCAGTCACCCCACCACCCACTGGACTGGACCATCCCATTTCTTGTTTTGGTTTCTTCGATCGAGAAAACACCTGCTAATGGCAGGTTGGGTTATTTAGATCAACCCTCATGGTAGAAACAACTAGAAATGCTGAATAAAATGAAAAATATTTTCTTAAAAGCATTAAAGAGCTGACAAGATGATAAGAAGCTACAAGGCCAACAGCTAAGTGAGAGTGGAAACTCCGAAAGCACTGAACCTATAATACTTATACCCTGTGGGCATTTGCCCAACCAACAAACTTTAGTTTCGGTCTTGACGTGGCTGAGGGTATCTGGGGAGAGAAGATAAAACTCAGGGCTCACCAGAGATGCAGACTCTAATATTGACAGGTTGTCCTCCTTCATAAACGTGGGACTCCAAAGGGAAACCCTCAGGGTTAAGTGAATATCAGAAGAAAGACTGCCTTACGCCTTGCACAACCAGGGACTGTAAGAAGGGTTGCCTTAATTCTGAGCAGGGCAGGCGGGAAAAGAGCCATTCCTGAAAAGTGGATTTGCAGCCTGAGTCTATATCACCTGAATGGTCAGAATAACTATAGCCATGAACTTAATTCAAAGTGGGCTTCCCTGGTGGCGCAGTGGTTATGAATCTGCCTGCCAATGCAGGGCACACGGGTTTGAGCCCTGGTCTGGGAAGATCCCACATGCCGCGGAGCAACTAAGCCCGCGTGCCACAACTACTGAGCCCACGCTCTAGAGCCCATGTGCCACAACTACTGAGCCCGTGTGCTACAACTACTGAAGCCTGCATGCCACAACTACTGAAGCCCGCACGCCTAGAGCCCGTGTTCTGCAACAAGAGAAGCCACTGCAATGAGAAGCCGGCACACCGCAATGAAGAGTAGTCCCTGCTCACCACAACTAGAGAAAGCCCACGTGCAGCAACGAAGACCCAATGCAGCCATAAATAAATAAATAAACAAATCTATCTGTCTATTAAAAAACAAACAAAACAAAGTGTCTTGGATTGGTAATGTCTTTATGGTACCTGGCAGAAGTAAATACAGATCTTCTCATCCCAGACCTCCAAAAATTACCAAAAATAATTTTCCAAGGAAAATGAACAAAAAAATAACCGAGTACACAAGGAAGCAAGGCTCCAGAAATGAGAACCTGAGGAAACAGCAGAAACAGATCTACATGATTTCAGATATTGGAATAATCAGATACAAACTATAAAACAATGGTGCTTACTATTTGAAAGGAGTAAAAAGATAATATCTTCAGGGAACAGAAAAATGTTAAAAAAGAGAAAGAGAGAGAAACTTAGATTCTAAAAAGAAGGAAATATTATATTTAGAAATAAAATCATAATAATTGAAGTAAACACTCAGTGGATGTGTATAATAGCAGATTAGACATAGCAGAAGAGAGAATCAGTGAACTAGATGAATGCAACAGAGAGAAAAGGAGATGGGGAATAGGAAAGAGGAATTAAGAGATATGGGAGATAAAGTGGAAAGATCTAATATACATGAAATCAGAGTTCCAAATGGAAAATAGTAAGAGAATGGGGAAGAGGCAATTATTCAGGAAATAATGGCTAAGAATTTCCAGACCTGAAGAAAGATATTGATTGATAGCTTTAGAAGCTGAATGAATCCCGTGAAGGTCAAATAAATGAAATTCATGTGTAGATTAATCATAGTGAAACTGGAAAACACCAAGGACAAAGAAAAGCTTTCTAAAGCTGCCAGAGAAGGGAAAAAACAGGTTACGATCTATTCAAAAGAAATATCTAGATTAGCAGCTGACTTTCAGCAGCAACTGTGGGAGCCAGAATAATAGAATAGCTTAGCATACGTTGATTTGAAACAACCACTGACATAGAATTGTGTAGTCAGTGAAAATTTCTTTCGAGGATAAAGTAACATTAGGGCTTTTCAGATTAAAAAAGAAGAAAAAAACTTGCCATTAGAAGTGCTACCTCTAAAAGCAAAGCCAAAGGTTGTACTGAGGGGAGAAAGAAAGTGATCCCAGCAGGAGGAACTAAAGTATATAAAGAAATGAAGAGCACAGAAACTGGTAACTGTGTAGATAAGACTCAATGAACATCAGCTGCTTTAAGCTATAATAATAGTGTTGTGTGAGATTTTAAAATATAGACTTTAAAATATAAAAACACATAAATCAGAGGTAAAATGGATTTAAAGTGTTTTAAGATGCTTGTAGAGTCTAGGAGGAGGGTAAAGGTATTGATTAATAGTAGCTATTGATAAATTTTGAACACATGTTCTTGTAATTTCTAGGTTAACTATTGAAAGAATAGAAACAGAATATACCTTTTGAACTAATTAAAAGAGCAATTCTGAATGGTCAGAAATATTCCATTAATCCAAAAAACATAAGAAAGGAAAGTAAAAGAACTATAGAAAAAGTGGAGTAAATAGAAAGCACAAAATAATGTAGTAGAAATAAATCCACATATATCAGGAATTACATTAAATGTAGGTGGAGTAAATGTTCCAGTTTAAAAACTGAAGATTATCAGGCTACTTAAAGAATACTAGAAAAACATATAAAGTGCAAGAATACATCCAAATGGATGAAAAAAATCATATCATGCAAATGCTTACTGAAAGAAAGCTGGTACAGCTATATTAATATCAAACAGCATAGTCTTTAAGGCAAGAAGTATTATTAAAGATAAAGAGGGCCTTTGAACAACCAAAAAAAATGAACAAAATACAGCTACATGCCAAAGCATGTATGAAACTCACACATGTAATGAGTGAAAGAAGCAAGACACCAAAGAATCATTACAGTACAATTCCATTTACATGAAGCTCAAAAAACAGAAAACATTAAACTGCATTGTTTAGTGGCTCACAATTGGTAAAATGATAAAGAAAGGCAAGAAAATAAAAAGCATAGAAGTCAGCCTAGTGGTTGTATCTTGGGGGAAAAGCAGTTGTAATCACAAAGGAGCACACAGGAGTTCAGGGGTGCTGACGAAGTTCTAGGTCTAGTAATCTGGATGATGATTGCTCAGGTATTCATTTTATAATTACACTGCTTTACACTGTATATATGTATTTAATGTATGTTTGCATGATTTATTTCCCAATTGAAAAAAATTGGGCAATCTGAGTTCTAGACCCTGTTCCATCGTGTGATGTCCGTGGATTCTTTGGTATTCCTCCCGTCAAGAGACGGAACCAAATTCTCCTCTCCTTGAATGTGAACTGGACTTAGTGACTTGTTTCTTACAAATCAAACAAAATGGATGTGATGATACGTGACTTCAGTGATCAGGCCATAAAACAATTCCTCATTGTTTGTTTTCTCTTGGATCTCTTCTTCTGGGGGAAGCCATGTCATGAGGAGACTCAATCAGCCTATGGAAATGTTCATGTGATGAGGAACTTGGGCCGTCAGCCAACAGCTAAGTGAGTGAGCTTCCTTGGAAGCAGATCTTCCAGCCCCAGTCAAGACTTAGATGACTCCATCCCCTGCCAACATCCTGATTGCAATTACATGGGAGACCCTGAGTCAGACCAACCAGCTGAGCTGTTCCCAAATTCATGTCATACAGCAACTATGAGTCAATAAATATCTGCTATTTCAAGCTGTTGAGTTTGGGGATAATTTGTTACGCAGCAAGAGATAACTAATACACATCACTAATTTGCAGTGTAGCCAAGTTGCATTTCCTTTCTGGGTCTCAGTTTTCTCACCAGCGTGGTGGAGAAATTGGACTAGATTATGAATGGCAAATATATTTCATCCTGCCACAGAAATGCCAATCAGTTGGTGCAGTGTGAAGGATTCTGAGACTTGCCCTACATCAGGGTGTCCAAGGGCAGTAGTTGACTGGAGGAGAGCAGGAGAGTAGCAGCTAGTTTACCGTGTGTATTCTGCACTAGACTAAAGGAGCACTAAGTCCACAGAAGGGAAATCATCTCAATTTTTCCCCCTTACTAGATACAACTCTGTTGGAAGTCCGAAATCCTTAGCATAGCAGTGATAAAGGAAGTCCGTTTCCTTCTAACACAGGTGCTTTGTCCTCCCAAGTCCTCATGTCTGAAATCACTCAACTAAGAAACATTGGCCAGGGCTCTGGAAATGAACCTGGGATCAAATCTTCTCTGTCACTTAATAGCTATGTGACCTTCGGTGACTTACTTCATCTCTCTTAAGCCTCAACTTCCTCACCTATAAAATGGAGATTTCATCAAGGATTGAATGAAACTCATGGTAACTAGCCCATCTGTTCATCAGAAGTCATTGGCTCAAACACCATGAGCCCATCCTTGAGCTAGGGATGTCTCGAGGGATATAAAGAAGTAGCCCAGGGCTTCCCTGGTGGCGCAGTGGTTGAGAGTCCACCTGCCGATGCAGGGGACACGGGTTCGTGCCCCGGTCCGGGAAGATCCCGCATGCCGCGGAGCGGCTGGGCCCATGAGCCATGGCCACTGAGCCTGTGCATCTGGAGCCTGTGCTCCGCAACGGGAGAGGCCCCAACAGTGAGAGGCCCATGTACCGCAAAAAAAAAAGAAGTAGCCCAGAGTCCCTGCCTTCAAAGAACCTGCTGTTTATTTGAGGAGACAAATCCTGGCTACATGCTACTATCAGAGAACCTTTCAAGCCAGTACAAGCACAGTGCCTAATTGGCTGTATGTGCTCTAGTAGTTCTCAAAGTGTGGTCCCCAGATCACCAGCATCAGCATCACCTGGGGACTTATTAGAAATGCAGATTCTCAGACCCCACCCAGACCTATGGAATCAAAAACTCTAGGGGTGGGGGCCAGCAATCTGTGTTGTAACAAGCCCCCTCGGTTATTCTGATGCATGTTCAAGTTTGAGAACCCCTGTACTGGGAGTTCAGGAGACAGAGGGACCAGGAGAGGACTAATGGAGGAACTGGAATTTGAATGCATAGGAATGATTAGAATTTGGATAGACGGAAGAAAGGATGAACCTGGTTTCAGGTAAGGGCAACAGCTGAGCAAAAGCAAGGAGATGGGACAACTTGGCATGTTCTGGACCCAGTGGGGAAAGCAGCTGGATGGTACAGAGTACAGATGTTGGAAAGAGCAAGAGCTAGGTTCGGGTAAGGGGGGCCTAAAGTGCCAAGCAAGGAGCTTGGCCTGGACTGAGCAGGCCACAGGGAGTCCTTGCAGGTTTTTGAGCCGGAGAATGACCGCAGTTTGGCACCCCATTTAGACCCACCAGCCAGAGCCCTTCCCTAAGTCTCACTGGGCTCCTGATGCAGAGCAATGCCTCCGTCTATCAGCATCCTCTAAAGCCGAGGAAACCCTGCTGCCAGGAAGCAGTGAGGAGGCTGTAAGGGAGGAGGTGGCCCAACAGCAGCTACATGGCTCCCACCTGCAGAGGACCTCCCAAGCCCCAGCCTAACATGGGCCTTTGCAGGTATTGAATTATGGATGCAAATTGCCCAGAAATAATTGCAAACATTATCGCCTCCCACACGTGTGTCCTCTGCGAGGCTGCAGCAATAGATGTTGTTGCTTCAACTCTCCAGGGTCGATATAAATTAGAGCTCTCACATTAACAGTGGGGCACGGAACCTGCGGAGAGGGAGAATCCCATCTGCAAGGCCTAAAAGTGACAGACCCCTCAACCGTGTGCATCGGTTACCCTCAACTTTTCCTTTTGCTTGATCTATTCCACCCGTCCCTATTAAATAACTAATTATTTAACATCTTCTAAAGCTTTGTTATATATTAGAACAGGCAGGACACAAATGAGTGCCTTTAATAATATAAAAGCCCATTAGCTTCATTTACTGTTAATGTTAAAATAAACATGAGGCAATTTAGATATACTATTCCAATTTCACGGAAACTTTGATGTTTTTCTTCTCTAGTCACATAATTAAGGGAAAAACTACTAATGATATTAAGTTTGTACAGTGTTAATGACAGAAACAGGCACGAGCTGAAATTACAGCCATTAATATGAAAAAATAAAATATTTAACAGGGAAGATAGATGAGTGCAATTTTAATAAACTAAAATGAAGAAAATTCATTTTAGTAAGTTCCACAGTCTTTCACATGCTACCATTACACAAGCTGTCTAATGTATTATTTTTGTGGTCTGGATTATTTGTCGATGGTCCAGAGGAATGCCCTGGTTTTTGCGTATTGTTTTGTGGACGATGAAGATTTTGCTTTTGTCGACCTGTAGGTGAGATGCAAGGGGGGCATCATGCAACCTCCTGAGAGGGCCTAGCAGTGGCCGCTGACCGCCAGGGCCTGGGTGGTTACAGGGCCTGAAGTGTTGGGGTTGCCTCACAGGTGACAGTTGTCTCCAGAAGGAGCTCTCTTGTCTGGGCGGGGCAGATTCTGCTCCATCTTCAGCTTTCCTCTCTGGATGTGGACCTTGCCACTTGTAGTGGGTTGAATAGTGTCCTCCCCAAATTCTTATCCACCTGGGACCCCAGAATGTGACCTATTCAGAAATGGGGTCTTTGTAGAAGTGTGATTAAGGTGAGGACTGAGATTGAGGTGGGCCCTAAATCCAATGGGAGACAGAACAGACACACAGAGACACAGAGGCGAAGGCCAGGAGAAGACAGAGTGGAGATTGAACAGGTGCTGCCACAAGCCAAGGAATGACTGGGGCCACCAGGTCCAGAAGAGACAAGGGTTCTCCCCTAGGACCTTCAGAGGGAGTGTGGCCCTCCTGACACCTTGATCTCAGACTGGCCTCCAGAACTGTGAGAGAATACATGTCTGGTGTTTTTTGTTTTGTTTTGTTTTGTTTTTTTGCGGTATGTGGGCCTCTCACTGTTGTGGCCTCTCCCGTTGCAGAGCACAGGCTCCGGACATGCAGGCTCAGCGGCCATGGCTCACGGGCCCAGCCGCTCCGCAGCATGTGGGATCCTCCCGGACCGGGACACGAACCCGTGTCCCCTGCGTCGGCAGGCGGACTCTCAACCACTGCGCCACCAGGGAAGCCCGTGTCTGATGTTTTAAGCCGCCAGGTTTGTGGTTATTTGTCACAAGAACCCTAGGAAATCAATACACTGCTGGAGCAACTCCATGGAAGTAAGCACCCTGATCCATCTTATGGAGGCCATGGAAGGTCCAGGGACGGGGAGAGGACAAGCTGCTGGGAGGGCAGCAGAATGCAGAGCAGGACCATATGTGGCTGCAAGGAAAGGAAGTCCAGGCTGACAGCAGACATGGCATCTGCAGGTCATGTAGCACGTGTGACAGAGCCGTGGCAACAAGAAGGTGTCACTGACCCGGAGACACAGGGAGGCGGCCTGGGGGCAGGCACGAGGCAGGTTAAGGAGCCAGTGATGGGAGGGAGGCCAGGGAGGTACGGTACGGAGCCCGGTTCTACCTGTGAGGCGCGGGGTGGAACTGGGTTCTTTGGGAGCCAGTTCGAAGCCCATTTGTCAGAATAGCGGTACGTGAGCTGATGGCTGATAACGGTAGCCAACAGAGGGCTTAGTGTACGTGAGGGGGTCGCGCATCAGCACCGACACAGACCCTCTGGCTAAGTCTGCACCAGGAGCCAATGAGACACCTGCTCTTAATGCCCTCATCGTGTAGATGAGGAAATGGAGGCTGGCAGCGGTGAAAGTGGGCCTGAAATGGCATATGGAGAGCAGAGATTGAACCCAGGAGTCAGAGTCCCGGCCCCTGGGCACCGCACTGGCTGCACGGAGCTTCAGTTGAGCCTCATCAATGTTTTCAGTTGGCGGGGCCCGCACTAGGCCCTGTGGGGGACCAGAGCTGAGGCAGCGCTGTGGCTGTACACGTGCTGGGTCAGTTACAGGACCAGGAGCAGCTTATGCCCAGGGATGTGATTTTCTCTCACGACAGGAAATCTGAGGTAGGGCAGCTCCCTGGTTTTTTTTTTTTTTTTCCTTTTTCTTTTTAATTAATTAATTTATTTCTGGCTGCGTTGGGTCTTCGTTGCTGCACACGGGCTTTCTCTAGTTGTGGCAAGCAGGGGCTACTCTTCGTTGCAGTACACGGGCTTCTCACTGCGGTGGCTTCTCTTGTTGCAGAGCACAGGCTCTAGGCACGTGGGCTTCGGCAGTTGTGGCTCACGGGCTCAGTAGTTGTGGTGCGTGGGCTTAGTTGCTCCGTGGCATGTGGGATCTTCCCGGACCAGGGCTTGAACCCCGTGTCCCCTGCATTGGCAGGCGGATTCTTAACCACTGCGCCACCAGGGAAGCCCCTCCCTGGTTGTTTACGTCAGTGTCTTAGCGCTGTCTTCCAGGATTCAGGCCCTCTCCGTTTGTATCAGTTCTTAGGCTGTTGTCTCAGCTCTGGACACACCCTCCTACACTCCGCTTTGTGACTCAGACACTGGAATGCCACCAACTCCATTTTTGCTTTGCCAGCTGCTCCCTGTCAGAGTCCATCAATACTGGGCGCTGGAGGGAACCTGCAAGGCTGGAGGAAGGCCTTCCTGTTACCTTCCCGAGGGCTTCCCACTCCTGCCAGCATTGCTCCGGCAAGGTCTCTTCACCATGGCAGAGGCCATTCCTCCGAAGGCTGAATTAATTTGCTGTTCTTCTGACTCTCACAGATACAGCGTCATTGCATCCCCTCCAGGCCCCAGTGGGTTCGTCCTTCAAGCTCAGAGATGCCAGCACCAGGCACGCAGCAGCCCCTTCCCAGAGGTCTGCATTTCAACTCCACGCATCCCTCCTCTAAGTAAGTGTTAAGGATTCCAGCCTCTTTCCTTTGTTCTCCCAACCCTAAAAGTTGCATCTTGCTACCTCCCTTTTTATCCTCTCTGTTGCTTAGTTAACGTTCTCTAGTTAAACAATTGTTCACCGTAAATTCTCCCTAACATAACTGGTGTGGTTCCTACCTCCTGCCTGAACCCTGCCTGATGACGCATCTATCTGCCCTCCCACCCGCAACGTGTAGGTGATGTCGCCCCTCAGGGTTACGGGCTGGCTGCGGCAATTTCACTTGACAAATACTGACGAGCAGGCCCAGAGGCAGAAAAGGACCTCTTTCCTCTTGTCTCGGTCCCACGTCTTTTTAAGCACAGAGAAACATGCAAATTTCCCCTCACATTTCATTGGCCAGAATTAGATCACATGCCCCTTCCCCAGCCAATACCTGGGGAGGGAATGGGTTACTGTGATTGGTGTAAACTAATCAGGCTTCGTCTTCTTGGAGCTGCCCTGTGGTTCTGGCTGCAGTCACTGACATGGCCAGGCAGAAAGGGATCAGCTGAACAAAACCTGGGCTCTAAGAAAGGAAGAAAAAGGGGGGATGGATCCAATCAGCACTGACTGCTCCACCATCCCGCCGTCCAGCCGATTACAGATCTGGGTGTTAGGTGCTGAGATGCTGAGTAGGGCGCTGTGGGAGCACAGAAGAGGGCACACGAGTTCAGGGGAGGCCTCAGAGAGCAGGTGTGGTGTGAAATGTGAAGGATGAGGTGGGTGTTACCAGGTAGCAGGTAAGGCAGTACTTTCCAGACATAACTTTGCAAGTTATGGTCCTTGCAAAGGCACATGGAGGTGGGGAGAATATGGCACAATTAGGAACAACGTTTTTGGGTGTGATTTGAGCACAGGGGGATACAGGGGAGTGGTGAGGAATGTGGCCTTCCAGGTCAGCAGGAATGGAGCAGGGAAGGTCTGGTAGGGTACATGGAGGCCTGGGATGTGTGGCTCCAGTGCCTGCTTCAGGCCAGGAGAGGGTGGAGTCAGGACCACGGATCTGGACGAAGGGCCCATGGGAGATGCGTGCTGTGGTGGCAGAGAAGCGGATAGACCCCCACAGCTCCCATGTCTGAACCTGGTGGGCCGCTGACCCAGAGATGCCCTTCCCTTTCTCCTCCCCTTCTCTCCACACAGGCATTGCCTTTGTTGGTGTCACTGAACAGAGTCCAAAGACGTAAAAACTACAGGCCCTGCCCACAAGGAGCTCAAGGCTTAGGTTTATTTTTTTTCTTCAGTTGTTTTAAATTGTGGTAAAATATGCATAACATAAAACGTTTATCATTTTAACCACTTTTAAGTGTACCGTTCAGTGGCGTAAGTATAGTCACGTTGTTGTACAACCATAACAGCCGTCCACCTCCAGAACTCTTCTCATCTTCCCAGACTGAAACTCTGTACCCACTAAACAATAACTCCCCAGCCCCCTCTCCTCCCAGCCCCTGGTAGCCTACGTTATACTTTTGTCTCTATGTATTTGACTATAATCTTCGTCTTTGTGTGTCTGTCTTATTTCACTTATGTCTTCAAGTTTCATCCATGTTGTAGCATGTATCAGAATTTCATTCCTTTTTCAGGCTGAACAATATCGGGTTGTATGTATATACCACATTTTGTCTCTCTGTTCGTCCATCAGTGGGTATTTGGGTTGTTTCCATCTTTTGGCTAATGTGAGTAATCCTGCAGTGAACATGCGCGTACAAATATCATCTTTTTTTTTGTCCCTGCTTTCACTCCTTTTGTGTATATATCCAGAGGTAGAATTGCCGCATCAGGTGATAATTCCATGTTTAATTTTGTGAAGAGCTGCCACGCTGTTTTCCACAGTGGCTGAACCATTTTACGTTCCTAACAGCAATGCAAAGGTTCCAGTCCTTCCAACGTCCTCATCAACGTTTATTTTCAGTTTTTGTTTTTGATAATAGCCATCCTAATGAGTGTGTAGTGGTACAGCTTAGCTTTTTTTTTTTTTTTTTTTTTTTTTTGGCGGTCCACGGCCCTCTCACTGTCGCGGCCTCTCCCGTTGCGGAGCACAGGCTCCGGACGCGCAGGCTCAGCGGCCATGGCTCACGGACCCAGCCGCTCCGCGGCACGTGGGATCTTCCCGGACCGGGGCACGAACCCGCGTCCCCTGCATCGGCAGGCGGACTCTCAACCGCTGCGCCACCAGGGAAGCCCCAGCTTAGCTTTTGAGCACGTGTGAAAATTAACCAATGATGATACAGTGAAAACATCAACAGCCATGAGAAGGCAGGGGACACGCAGACGGTAGAAAGCGTGTGAGGTGTGAAGGCTGCCGCAGATCCAGGAGGACATGACATCCCAGGAGGCAGGGACCTCAGGGGAAAGCCTGGCTTTGGTTACTGCCTGGTTGGGGGAGTGGCAGGTCATGGGTGTTGAGGGCCTGTGGGGAAGGCCGTGAATTCGCAGGTGGGGCCTGGGCCTGAGGGTTTGTCCCAACTGAATAGTATTCCCACCTGACTCACCCAGCTTGCACCCTCTCTCTGGGCCCTCCCCGTGCTGGGCCCCTTCTCCATCCCTCTTCTTTCTTCCTTTTCTGCAGTTATCTTCCCTGTGCCCAGCCCAGAGTCTGTACACACCAGGAAGGAAGAGATGATGGGTGGAAGGAAGATTATTAGCCCCCATTTAACAGACAAGGAAACTGAAAGGGGAGCTAGATCTTATTCACAGAGATGCCGCCCAGGCCGGGTTTTCATGATGTGCATGAGCTCTGAGCCTCACCACTGGCCCTGAGAGAGGAAACCACCCGCTTCAGATGTCTGCTGCACACATTCTGCCCAGTGACCATCCCACTTTCCCACTCTGAGCACTCCTCCTTGGGCCATGCCAACCACTTGTGGCCTCTCAAATGAAACTCCCCATGGAGAGAGGGCGTGAGGATTTTCCCCATGCACACGAATTACGGGAAATAATTGATTACAGGAATTAATGAATTAGTGACAGGAGATATTTAACTGAGTAAATTACTTTCACTTGCATGTATATAACTGCTTGTTTGGGGGGCTCTGTGTGCAAATGAGAGGGTGCAAGAGAGGGTGAGGCCTGCCAGGCAGCTCGAATAGTGGGCACAGAGTCATCTATCTTCTCCACTCTGCCATCCATGAATCAGGCCCTTACCTGGAGAGCAGGACCTCAGTGATGTCAGTGAGGCATGTAAGCTGTAACGTGTAACAGGGTGGCCGCCGTATCCCTGACTGTTGCCAAGACTGATCCACAGGCCAAAGGGAAATGCATTAACCAATTTAACTGTCCAGAAATCCAGCATCGTGAACATCCCAAGGTGTCTTATTACTAGCTCACTGTTGCTTGCCTTTACTTATTTGGTAACATTTACATTTTTTCTGAAGTTAATTCTTGTTTGGGAATACTTCCACAAACGCAGGCCTGGGAAAAGGGCTCAGAATCTTGCAGTCAGTGACATGTTCAAAGTCTCAAAGATCTGAGCCAGCTGGTGTTTTTCAAGACACTGCTAATGAAGTGTTCTTATTAAACTGTGTCAGGGAGGTGAGGCAAGGATGATTCTGAGACGTGACAACAGGGGTGAAGAGGCTGTGAGGGGCGTGGTGACAGAAAAGGCCCTCGTCGATGCGTCCAAAGACGGGCCTCTCTTTTCAGGCTGTTGCTAACTTGTGGTGTGACCCAGAGAAAGTCACTTCACCCGCTTCGGGTCTCGGTTTCTCTAGTAAATGCTGTCAGGGCCCCACCAGCCAGCATCCCCTGGAAGTACCGTGTCCCTGCGTGGTCACTGTCCCCACACACGAAGGTTTCTCAGCCTTGACGCTCTCAACACTTGTGGCTGAAGAAACCTTTGTGTGGGAGCTGTCCTGTGAACTGGAGGATATGTAGCAGCCTCCTTGGCCTGCAGAGGCCAGCAGCCCCTTCTTACCCCTCCAGCCCAGGTGTGACAACCAAAAACGTCTCCAGACATTGCCTGGTTTCCCTGGGGGCAACATTGCCCGGTTGGGAGCCACTGATTTATATGTGGGTGTGGGCTCTGCCTGCGGCCCCTTGTTCATTTCTCAAACACTGTGAGGCAGCTCCCCTGTGGCCGGTGCTGGGGGTGCAAAGTGCATTCTTTTTTTTTTTTTTTGCGGTATGCGGGCCTTTCCCATTGCGGAGCACAGGCTCCGGACGTGCAGGCTCAGCGGCCATGGCTCACGGGCCCAGCCGCTCCGCGGCATGTGGGATCTTCCCAGACCGGGGCCCGAACCCGCGTCCCCTGCATCGGCAGGCGGACTCCCAACCACTGCGCCACCAGGGAAGCCCCCAAGTGCATTCTTTACAGTGCTTCTCATGCAGTTCACAGTGCAGAAGGGGAGGCAGGTCATCAGGGTGGTGATGGTCGGAGAGTCTTTGTCTGAGTGGCCCCTGTGCCCGTGAAGCACCTTCTTGAGTCTAAGTCTTGTCTTGCTCACTCAAGGGTCACCTCATCCTGGAAGCCAACCCTAGCACCACTGCCAAAGTGAGCTCTACCTCCTGGGACCTCTCCCAGCCCATTGCCCGCCCCCTCTAAGGACTGAGTTCTCTCCTCTGGCATTAGCTGTGTCCTCAGCCTAGATCCATGGCAAGACTTCAACTGCCCGAGTGCTGGAGTGAAGTGTAGTCGCTCTTGCAAAGCATGGTCAGAGGTGAATGCAGTGAGGGTTTGTTTCTGGAACTACTGAGTGACCGTGGCAGAGGCGGGGGATATCTGACCCTGTGACCCAAAGCAGGGCCCAGTGGGTGTAGGGAAGTGGAGGATGGAAACTGACACCTAGCATTAACTATGTGGTAGCACATACCTCAGAGCAACCTTTGGAGCCTCTGTTGTAACCTCATCTGACAGATAAGCAGTGTAGGCTCAGAGATGTTAAGCTACTTACTCAAGGTCACACAGATGGTAGGGGCTGAACTGGGATTCAGACATCCATCTATGTGGCTCCAAAGTCCATGTTTGTCAACTATGCCGTGAATTGGTCTCAGAAAATCCACAGTTCAGGCTGTGCTGTGCAAGTCAATGTGCGGCCAAGATTTATTGGGCTAAATTTTGAGGTCATCTGGTCCAGCTCCTCGTTTTTACTGCTGGTAAACTGAGGCCGAAGGAGCAGAGAAATGACTTGTCTGAGGATGTGGCAGGGCCAGGACCAGACCCCGAGTCTGGGTGACATCAAGGCCCAGTCCCTTTCCCCTGTACCAGACTCAGCAGCTCGAGAAAGCTTCTGGGCTTGAGTAATCAGGAAGCCATCCTAGAAGGGAAGATCCTTGACGTGAGCAGGGAAGGGAACCCTACCAGGCATCTGCGTCACGCCAGCAGGAAACGCACCATCTTGTGTAATCTTCCCAACAGCCCTTTGCATCATCCCCATTTTACAATGTTAGGAAAAATTGTGAAAGTCTTTGAAATGAGCAAAAAAAAAAAAAAAAAAAGATTCCTTGACGTCTTGGTTGGCTCCCTTCTAGGTGATCTCTTTACTGTATTGTCTTTGAGCTTTTTTGCAACTCCAGAAGTTGTAGCAAACATAATAATACAAATGATCCTTGTGCAGGGATGCAAATAAATTTTGCCTTTTGGAATGCCAGTGACTATCGCCCTGAGGTTATTGACAGTTTTGCACCAGTTTATAACTTCATTTCAGATTGCCTTATGTGTGTAAGGTCTTTGAATTCTCCTTTGAACCAGTATTTAGCACCTGACTGGTTCCTTCATTAATTAGCTAAATAAAGTCTTTTTGACATTTGTTCATCTTTACATTTGTATTAAAGTGGTTATTTTACATTTTTTAAAAGTTTACATTTAAAAAATTATCCTTTAACATAGATGACAAGACTTAAAATGTAAATATCTTGCCCAGGGTCACAGCTTATAAGAGCTACAATGCAATTCAAAACCTTATGTTCTTTCTGCTACCCACCCCCATCGCCAGCGTTACCAGCTTATAGCTCCTGGTTTACAAGGGGTACAGCTGTGTGGTCCCTTTAACTTCTTGGACCTTCAGTTCCCTCAGTTGTTGGTTGAAGATCTGAAACCTTCCCCGCTTACCTCAGTTAGACAGAGTCACGTATGTGGAAGCAGTCTGAGAAAGATGACAGCCAAATGGTGTATTATACTAGAGGAGGCTGTGGACTCTGGACCTGGAATTAGAAGTTCTGAGGGCAGATTCCTGCTCCTCTACTTGGCAGCCCTGTGATCTTTTTCAAGTCACTCAGGCCTGTCTTGGACCTTGCATCCCCTCAATTGTCAAACGGGCTTGCCCTTTCTCCTTTACAGAGGTGTTGTAAGGATGGAGGGACATGATGGATGGCAAGTGTGTTACAGATTAAGTGCCGTAGTGAGGTTAAGCCTTAGGTTGAGTGTGACTACCCTTGTGGTTGTCCCCATGCCAACTGCTCTAGACAGGATGGGTGGGGAAGTCTGAATCTGCGACTTCTCTGGGGACAAACCAGTGCTGCTGGGCTGGGGAGTTGGGGGAGTGGGAGGGGGCTCCCACCTCCAGCTCTCCACCCCTCACCCTCCTCTCTGCGTCCGTCTCCTCTCTCCAAGCCAGCCACAGTTGTGGAGTCCACCTTTTTCCAGAGGCGCTTTCCCAACAAAAGTTGGATAGGGATACATTTTCCCGGGCCCTTCAGACGCCTGCTAAGCCAGTGCAGGTGTTCCACGATAAGATCATTCACAAAACCCTCGCGTCAGCTCATAGGCACTTCCCAGTTTGTTTATAGCTACTGGGTGATTCTGGAGCCCTCTCCACCTGGATGCTTCCCCGAGATGACTTTTCACCAGGTGTGAGCTTCTTCGAGCTCAGCCAGCTGAGCGGCTGTGCAGCTCCTCTGTGTTCTGGCATGAAGAGAAGAAGGAAAGGCAGGTCTCCCACCCTTCCCTCCACCAGGATAGAGCATCACAGAACCTCAGGGTCAGAGGCAGGCAGAGATTTCCAGTCCAAAAGCCTCTAAATCTGGCTGTTAGTTTATCAGAATCACCTGGTGGGGGGCTTTAAAAAAACAATCCAGATTTGAGGACCCAGGCCCTTTAAATCAGAATCTGAAAGTGCCAGGCATGGCAAGCTTCATTTTTATTTATTTAAAAGTTTTATTTTATTTATTTTTGGCTGTGTTGGGTCTTCGTTGCTGTGCGCGGGCTTTCTCTAGTTGTGCATGAGCGGAGGCTACTCTTCACTATGGTGCGCAGGCTTCTTCTTGCAGTGGCTTCTCTTGTTGTGGAGCACGGGCTCTAGGCGCGCGGCTCCCGTAGTTGTGGCATGCGGGCTCAGTAGTTGTGGCTCATGGGCTCTAGAGCGCAGACTCAGTAGTTGTGGTGCATGGGCTTAGTTGCTCCGTGGCATGTGGGATCTTCCCGGACCAGGGCTCAAACCCTTGTCCCCTGCATTGGCAGGCAGATTTCTTAACCACTGTGCCACTAAGAAAGCCCAGCCTTTATTTTTAAAACCTCCTTAGTGGCTTCTGGTGTCCAGTAGCCTGGTTTGGAAAGGCTTTTCCAAAGCATTCTTCTTTCTCTGAACAAGGAGGAGCCCTTGACCCAGGTCACCCAGACTACCTGCATCCCCTTTTGGATCCATTGTTCCAAAGGGACAGGTTCTTAGGAGGTTGGCATTTTCTTTGAGTGAAGCTGCTAGCAGGAGCTACTGCAGGGGGTATGGAATGGGGAAGGAGCTCTTTGCTGCATTCCAGAACAGATCTGGCTGTGAACAAACGAGGAAGAGCTTTAGTGTAAGCCTGGCGGAATGGATAATTAAACAGACAGCAAAATGGAATGCTGTTCCACACACCGCCTGGGAACTGGCTGGGGGAGATAAAATGCTTTCCTGTCGTCAGAAGGCACAGGAGGAAAAACAACTGGGCCTGGCCGTTGGCTGTTTAACAATATTGCTTTTGTAAACAAGTTGAAAAATCCAATAACTGTAAAACTTACGGCGTGTCCTTAAAAACCTGTGTCTGTATTCCCCGTAAATGGATGAGCGTTTCCGACCGAAGGTGTTCTAATTAAACAGTCCACATCCCCAGGGGGATGAGGCCATCCTCTGGAAGGAGGGTCTGATCTCTTCCAGTGGCCTCAGGACCGGAGGTAGGGGTGGTGAGCTTGGGGGGCTGCCGTGGCAGTTATGTTACAGCTGAAAACTCTCCTCCTTCCTGTGCCCGACCATGTCCTCCAAAGGACAATCTTGCACCAAGCCAAGGCAGCAAACTCTTAAGATGGAGTTTGCGCCACCATAGGGGCCCCCTGGAGGCCAGTGCTTCGGACTGGGCAAAGGAAGGCTGTTCAGTTCATCCACAAAGAAACCCTGTGGTGGTGGGAGCAGCAAAATACTAGAAAGTTCCAGGCCTAGAGGAGCTCACAGCGTTGATGGGGAATGAACACACACACCCGCACACACACACCACAGAAAGGAGGGAGTCAAGTGGAGAGTGAGTGGATCATATGGGAGTGTGGGCGGGGCCTGGGGTAGCTACAGCTCCATAAAGTACATTCGCATCGCTTTGCAGCCCACCTCCAGAACTCTTTTCATGTTGCAAAACCGAGACTCTGTACCCATTAAAAACTAATCTCCCTGGGCTCCCCTGGTGGCGCAGAGGTTGAGAGTCCGCCTGCCGGTGCAGGAGACACGGGTTCGTGCCCTGGTCCTGGAAGATCCCACGTGCCGCAGAGGGGCTGGGCCCGTGAGCCGTGGCCGCTGAGCCCGCGCGTCCGGAGCCTGTGCTCCGCAACGGGAGAGGCCACAACAGTGAGAGGCCCGCGTACCGCAAAAAACCCCCCTAATTTCCCATTCCTCCCTTACCCCAGGCCCTGGCAACCACCGTCCACTCTCTGTCTCTATGAATTTGACTACCCTAGGTATTTCATTCGTGGAATCATAAATATTTTTCTTTTTGATGATTATAGTTGCATTATAGCAAAAGGTTACAAATCCAAACAGCCAAAGGGAGAGACACATAGGGCGAGGTCTGGGAGGGTTCCAAATGCAAAGCTGCTGTCCTCCTCAGGGATGTGTTCCATGTGTTACCCTCCGCACGGAAGGGTGACAAACTCAAAGCGTATTGCCAACCGGGGCGGTTCACTGAGCTTGGTGTCCAGAGTTTTTACTGATGCTTCATTCATTACTCAGGCACGATTGGTCAAATCACTGGCCATATGATTGAACTCCATCTCCAGCCACCCCCACCGCCGCCCCCGCCCCCATCCCAGGTCAGGCTGACATCACTGACTCAAAACCCCAACCCTCCAATCACATGGTTGATCCTTCTGATCTAGCCAGCCCCCTACCCTGAGCTATCTCGGTAGCATAAACCATGGAGAGGCCCACCATGGATCACCTCGTTAGCATAAACTAGCAGGTGTGGTCTGAGGGACCCACAGGGAATAATGGAGACACCCCTACCCTTGGGGAAACTCCACGGGGTTAGAAATCACCTCCCAGGGACAGGGGACAAAGGCCAGCCAAATTCTTTATTATACATCATCCCAGCATTGCAGCCATTATCCCATTCCTCCCAGAGGCTTTCCTAGAAGACCACTG
Source organism: Neophocaena asiaeorientalis asiaeorientalis (assembly GCF_003031525.2). Taxonomy (NCBI): domain Eukaryota; kingdom Metazoa; phylum Chordata; class Mammalia; order Artiodactyla; family Phocoenidae; genus Neophocaena; species Neophocaena asiaeorientalis. The sequence continues at coordinate 283,472 of NW_020185332.1, read as the reverse complement.
ACTCATCCACTGGTGAACAGCCTGGGGACCCAGTTCTGGGCATGGTCCGGTCATTTAGCTCCATGTGGCCCTGGGAGAATTACTTAACCTCTCTGTGTGACAGCTCGGTTCCATGAGGGCAGAGATGTTTCTCTTGTTCATTGATAAATGATCCCCAGGGCCTGGAACAGTGCCTGATAGGCACAAAATAGGTGCTCAGTCAATATTTGTTGAATGAATGAATATACTTCAGTCACTTTACCTGAACCGTTAGGATTGTTGCTAGAGTCCGATGTATGGGGGCCCTTGGGGAGCTGTGGGGCTTCGGGCAGGGTTGAGGGGCAGTAACTCACTCCTACCATCGCTGTGATTGTGGCTACGTTAGCCCCTCCCAGGTAACAGGTGCAGCCGTATCAGAGGAGCCTTCTAGAGACCTTGTGCTTTGATTCAAGGGAGTGACTGGGAACCAGAGGCTGAATAAGGTCCTATGACCTTCACAGGGGACCTGGGGGTGTTTTACTAATAGCTCACCAGGCCCCACTGCCTCAGTTCAGTTCCCAAAAAGGCCTTAGTTCCCTGGAAAATGGGTGGGAATGTCAACCTTTTTCTCTTAAGGGGCAAGAAGCATTAGGACAACATGTTGCCTCCTGATAATTTGCCAGGCCTTTTTGCCTCAGTTACTTACTCGTTCAGGTCTCTGTTTGGCAGATGAGGCTGCTGTAGCTCAGAGGTCAAGCCTCTTGGGGGCCAGTGGGAGAGTGTCTATGACTCCAGGCCCTGCCCCTGCAAGAGCCGGGGCTGGGCTGGGCTGGAGTGAGCAGAGGCCCTGTAGTGGCCTGAATAGTGGCCCCCAAAGATATGTCCCCATCCAGGAACCTGTGAATGTTACCTTTTTTGAGAAAAATGGTCTTTGCAGGTGTAATTAAGTTAAGGATCTCGAGCTGAGGTTATCTTGGATTACCCAGGTGGGCCCTAAATACAAAGACAAGTGTCCTTATAAGAGACACACAGAGGAGAGACATTGGGAGGAGAGGAGAAGGCCATGTGAAGACAGAGGCAGAGACAGGAGGGATGCTGCCACAAGCCAAGGGACAGCTGGAGCCACCAGAAGCCGAGAGAGCAAGGAAGCCTTCTCCCCTAGAGCCTTCAGAGGGAGTGGGCCTGGCAGACACCTTGGCTTTGGGCTTCTGACATCCAGAACTGTGGAAGAATCAATTTCTGTTGTGTTAAGCCACCAAGTTTGTGGTGATTTGTTACAGCAGCCCTAGAAAACAAATACAGAGACTCTAAATGTTACCCCACACTTACCATGGTCTCCCTTCAGGACTAGGAGGGAAACTGAGGCCAGCACTCAGGCAGAAGGGACAGTGAGAGGCTGTGGCAGATGTGGGTGACAGCCCAGCCCATAGACTTTTCCCTCTTCATCCTGGCGGGAGAAGGCCCAAGGCCTCTGGTGTCCACCTTCCTCTGTGCAGGGAAGAGACTCCCTCTTGAGTAGTCTAAGCCAATCATGCTGAGCCTTGTCACCTTTGCCAGTGATTGGTTAAGGGGTGGGCATGTGACCCCGTCCTGGCCAATGAGATGTGAAAGGTTTCCTGGCTTCTAAAAAGGGATGTATGGGACCAGACAATCCCTCATCCTCTCATGGACTTGTCAGGGGTAGATGGAGTCCCGGTAGCCACTTTGTGACCATGAGGACAGTGAGCTGGCTTACTGAGGAGGGCCGAAGGCAAAGGGAGAAAGGAAAGTACCTGACTCCCTATGATGTTGTCTGGTAGTTGATTAACCAGCCCTGGAGGGGCCCTGCCCTTGGACTTCTTATAGTGGTGATAATAAATCTCGTTGAGCTTGTTTGAGTCAGAGATTTCTGCACTTGCGGCCAAAGCATCTCCAGTCAGTGGTTTTCAAATGTTTTATCAAATCTCATAGTGAAAACATTTTATTTAATTTTTTAAATTTATTTTTTGTTTATTTATTTTTGGCTGCGTTGGGTCTTTGTTGCTGTACGTGGGCTGTCTCTAGTTGTGGCGAGCAGGGGCCACTCTTCATTGCAGTGCCCGAGCTTCTCACTGCAGTGGCTTCTCTTGTTGCGGAGCACGGGCTCTAGGCACGCGGGCTTCAGTAGTTGTGGCGCACGGGATTCAGTAGTTGTGCCGCGTGGGCTCAGTAGTTGTGGCTCGCGGGCTCCGGAGCGCAGGCTCAGTAATTGCGGCGCACGGGCTTAGTTGCTCCATGGCATGTGAGATCTTCCCGGACCAGGGCTCAAACCTGTGTCCCCTGCATTGATTGGCAGGCGGATTCTTAACCACCGCGCCACCAGGGAAGCCCGTGAAAATATTTTATATTGGAACCCAGTACACGCAGTCACGTATTGATAGAAAATTGAAACAAACAATTCACAGGATAGTATGTTCAACACATTCTGGTAATTTCTGTTTTATTTTTGTTTGCTTGTTTAATTGCTGGTCACGATCTAATACATTGGTTTCATGACCTACCAACGGTCATAACACACAACTTGAAAAACATTATTCTGAAAATATACAGAAGGAGATGCCAGAGAGAGGGAGAGAATTAGAGGGAAGGAATCAAGCAACTCCAAGGAGGTGAAGTCACACAGACCCGGCCTCAGACCCTGAGGTGTTACAGACGTCACCCAGGTGGCCCGGGCATAAAGAGATGGAGAGGGAGAAGCAGGGAGGGAGATGGAGAAGGAGAAGCAGGGAGAGAGATGGGCGGGAAGGACCAAATAGAGCCACTCACCCACAGATGCCGGTGTGACACCATGAGAAGGGCAGAGAGGGAGACAGGTGAAATCAAGTGGAAAACACAGAGGCCCAGGGATAGGGAGTTGGAGACAGAGAGACAGGAAATTAGCAATGAGATGCAGGGACAGAAACACACACAGGCTGGGAAACAGAGATTCTAAGACTGAGATCAGGGATGCGCTGTAGACGGAGCTGCGAGGATGGAGACAGGCCTGTGTGAGAGCAGTGGTCCTGGAGAACAGAGGCTGGGTTTGGGGCTGGGATCGGTCACTAATTGGCTGTGTGGCCTTGGCTGAGGTCGCATGGCCTCCCTTGGCCTCTGCTTCCTTCTCTGACATTCTCCTGCACACGAGTGTGGAGAAAGTCACGATGGGCATACTAGGACGGTCCAGCCTCTGAAGAGCTGTCCTCACGGACCCCTGCCCTTGACCGACCAGTCTTTTGCTGCCACACACCCGAGGCGTCTCCAGTGTCCCTCCCCCGACGGCCACCTCCCCCACTCCTCTGCCCAAAGGAGAGAAACGCGTTTCCCTGGGAACAGCTGTGTTCCCTCCACAAGCAAATGTTCCCTTAAAACATTTCTGAGGAAGAGCGGATGGTAATAAGTGCACATCTGGCCCATCGGCACACTTCCGTTTTGGCAGCTCCAGAGCCCGCCAAGTGACGATTCCCCAGTGTTCACCACGTCCCAGCACCTGCTATTCCCAATCAGGCTCGTACCGGTACACCTCAATTAAGAGCAGGTGGGGGGCGGAGCGAACGAAGAGGGAGAAACCCCCTTCCCCAACATCCCTCCGTTCTGCTCAAAAGCCAGAGAAGAGGTCTGGGAACCAGCGAGGGCACCCGTTTCTGCCTTTGCCCTTCCTCCCTCCCTCCCTCTATTCCTTCCTTCCTTTGCTCACCCAGCTACCTGTGCTGTGTCCTTCCGGGATGCAGCTCTAAATGACGCATCCTCGCCCTCAAGTTTCCCACAAGCTCCTAGGCAGACAGGCTCCTCCCTGTAATATGGGGGTTGGCAGACTTGTTTTGCAAAGGGCCAGGTAGTAAATATCTGGCTTTGCGGGACACACAGTCTGTGGCACAACTCTCCTCCCCTGCGGTTTATTGCAAGAGCAGCTGTGGACGGTACTTCAATGAATGAGCGTAGCTGTGTTCTAATAACATTTTATTTCTAAAAATGGTGGCAGGCTGGATTGAGCGCCTGGGTCATAATTTGCTGACCCCTGCTATAGTCTAAATTCGGGTAGTCACACCTTGCGGTGTCTGCCTTTACTATCCCTCCCACCCACTGTATAACATGAGCCCCACCTCCCCTCCCCCCCAGCTGCTGAGGGGCACAGTTGATTGGACCAGGGTGACACCTGGCCCAAGCTGGGCCAATCAGAGTCTTTCCCCCTGGCTTGGCATTCGGGCTAAGAGGGTCAGCTTGCATCTGGAGCTGATCTCCCTGGGAGCTGAAGTGTGGCGTCTTATTTCTGCCCCCCTGGACAGAGAAGCAGAAAAGGCCAGGCCTCAGAGCATGTGGATGAAGCAGCCCACGTGGAGAGAGGCTGCCTGGGATCCCAGTGCCCTCCCGGACTCTGCAGCATCCCTTTCTGAGCCCTGACCGCATCTCCTCCCTCTGTTCCCAGAAGCGCCCCCCCGGATCCTTATCATAATGCCTGCTTTTCCATTTACGGTAGCTTAGATTGGTGCCTGCTTCAGCTAACCAAGCAAAGCCTCCTGAACCACTTTCTTCTTCTGCAGGCCGTTCATGCAATTATTTGACATTGGTGCCGGGGCTTGCTGTACGGTAGATACAGACGTGAGTGGGTCATGTCCTTGCCCTCCAGCAGCCGATAGGGTAGCTGTCCTATCCACAGGGGAGATGGACGTCCCTGTTCCTCCCCCTGGCACGACTTGCAGTGGACTGATTAGGACCACATCACCTGCCAGGGAGCAAGGGGTGGAGAGGAGGCAGGGGAACATGAGGGCCTTGGCTGCAGAGGGGCCATTTTTAGGACTTAAAGAATGAGTTGACTGTCACTGGGCAGAACAATAAGGGGAGATGGCATGAGGGAAGAGCAGCATTTTCCAAAACAGTTTCACGGAACACCAGTCCCAGGAGTTTTATGGTATCCGCTCTCCTGTTCTTCCTCGCCCGGAGACCTCCAATTCCATCTGGTTGATAATGGGCCCTTAAAAGTACTCAACCTTCCAGGCTCCCTTGCAGCTAGGGTGCTCATGCGACATGCTTCCGGCCGTTGAGACGTAGCAGAGGTCTGCTGGGGGGAGCTTCTGGGATATAAAGGTTCAGTTCACCTTTACTCTTTGTCTCTTCCTGCCTGCAGTATAATTGTGGTGCCTGAAAGGGCTGCAGTCATTTTGCCACCGGGGGTGGGGGGTGGGGTGGGGTGGGGTGGAAGCTATGTGTTAAGGATGGCAGAGTAGGAAGCTGGAAGGAGACTGGGTCCCCAGTGCCATGGCTGAGCCACCACATCGGCCCTGGACTGCCCATCTCTGTGCTGGCTCCTGGCTGCTACCGGGGAGCTGTTTCTCAACCCGCAGCTCAGCACATTCCTAACGAATACAATGTTTTGTGATAAACGGGGGACCAAGTAAGTGGGAGCACACCAGTTTCCACTGTCAGAGATTCAAAAGATAGATTATTACAGCCTCCGAGAAGTCTTAATGCAAAGATGGTTGTCTAACCCAATGCTTCCCAAAACGTTTGTCCACCAACAACTGCCCATCCCCGCCCTTTCCGAGACAGCAATGGACATCCCATGGAACACGCTTTGGGAAACAAGCTGTAGAGGAAAGAATATGGGCTTTGGAGTTGAGGAAGACCTGAGCTGGACCTCTCTGAGGCAGAGATTCCCACTCCATAGGACGAGGGAGGGTCGTATAGATCAAAGGTAATCTAGATAAAGCACCTGGCACTGTACCTGCTTCCTACTCAGTTGTCAGCAATTCTCATTAACTACGGATCATGTTTTGGAAAGAAGGTGGCATTGGAGACAGAAGATCCTAGCTTGAGGAATAGTTCTACCACTTTCTTGAGACCCTGGGCAGGTGACTTCACTTCTCAGGGCCTCTGTGTTCATCTGAACTGTAGAGTGGAGATTATAACGTCCTCTTGGGGGAATGGAGTTGTGTGAAAAAGTCTGACACAGAGAGGTCTCACCCAATGTCAGAGGCAATGTCTGAGTGGAGCTCTGTCCATCAGACCCTGCTGCTAGACCCTTCGGGCCAGCTCTGCCCCCAGCCTCCCCACAGGAGGCTGCGTACACACTGAGCAACTTGGTGCAGGAAGTCGGGCAGGATGGCTTTGGCATTTTCATTTTGTCAGGTGTCCGCCTTGCCTCCCAGCCCTCCTCTCCATCTTTCTCAGGGTCACCACTGGACCCCCGGGGGCTCCCCAAGGCAGACCCCCACTCCAGCCCAAGCCTTGTCGCCCAAGCCTCGTCACCCAAGCCCGCAGAGCTCACTGCAGCTCCCAGGCTTCACCCCGCCGGCTTCCCCGGATCACAAGCTCCAAACCACAGACGTGGGGTGGAGTCTTGATGCTGCCACGGAGACCTTGGGGAAATCACTGCCCCCTCTGAGCCTCGGTTTCCTCCTCTATAAGAAGAGGGGGTTGCAATGTATGGTCTCGAAAATGCAGTTGAGGAGCTGATGAGACTTGCTTCACAGGGCGGTGAGGAAGACCGAGAAAAAACTGCATCTGTGAGTGTTTGTGATTGACGCTGTGCGATACTCATGATCACTACCGTTCTCCTTTGTCGTCCCAGCTTCTCTCTCGAGGCCTTTCATTGTCCTTAGGTGCCCTCTCCCCGCTCCGGAGCCCAGAACTTGGCTTTTTCTTTAACATTGGTGGCGTGCTAACTGCTAACAGCTGCTTTCCCCCTACTCGCTCCCCAAGGTTCCCAGACCCAGAGCATCTCTCCGTGGTTCCCTGTGCCTTCACTCCTACAGGGCCCACACAGGGACCAGCCACCACTCTTCCTACCACCACTCTTTCCACGGGAAGCCTTTCAAGTCTCACCGTCTTCAGCAGGCCCCCCAGCCAGCCCTGAGTGCATTTTCTTTCGTTAACAATCCTTGGTGCTCTGTTGTGCGTGTACCCCGTGCTCAGCGCTGCGCTGGGGGCTGGGCTCTGCCTGGTGCCCCAGTCCTGCCGACAGGTGGATGAGGCAGCTACCCTCTTACCCATCCCAGGCGGAAACCCAAGTCCAGAGCTTGGGAGGAAACGCACCCAAAGTTTCCCGGCCACCCAGCGGTTGGATCGTGACTCTTGCCCCAGCACTTTCTGCTCAGGGCTGCCCACTCGGGCCATGTGGAAAAGGTACTTTTTCCAATTGGCTAATTTCATGGGGAAAGTCGCGGGGCATGTTTGGGGCAGGGAGGGATTGGTGGGAGAGAGGGGTGATGGACTTTGGCTTCTCCTCGGGAAGAGAACGCAGAAGGCCGAGTGAGCAGACCCAGCTCTGAGAAAGCAGACGCCCAGGCCCCCGGAGCCTGTCCCCAGGCAGGGCCAGCTCTGCGGGGCCTCCCCTCTCTGTCCTTCACCCAGGGTAGGGGCTGCAGGGAAGGAGGACTCTGACTCTCTGGGCGGCGTGGAGGGCCCTTCAGCAACAGGCGGAAAGCAGAGGAGACAAAACAGGGAACCAGTGGGAGAAGGACACTTCCATAGAGTCCCACCCCCTGGCCTCTGTCCCCTTCTGGATGTTAGAGCCAGAGGCCCAGGCGCTCGCCCCCAGGCCGTCTGCTGTGGCCCTAGATCCTGGGCAGGAGGGGCCCGCAGGCTGCCTGTGTCTGTGTCTAACGTGCGAGGGGCTGGCGGCAGGGAGGGACGGTTCCCAAAGTCGCGCAGCTGCCAGACCAACTTCCCCTCTTTGGCGCGCCCGGAGGGGAGGCGAGGCCCTCGGGTCACTGCTCTGGGTTGGGCTGTCAACCTGGCACCTCCGCTCCCCTCCACAGTTAGCTCAGAACTGCCTTTCCCAGAATCCCCTTCCATGCAGGGTTTGAGTCGGTGAGATTTGCAAGATGGAAGTGAAGTCCAGGGCTTGGGGTCAGGCCAGACACATGGAGGTGCCGGGTGGGCCCCAGCTTGTCACTGCTCCCCTCCTGTCCCACATCCAGCCTGTCGTCCTGACAGCTTCAACCATCAGCGGTCCGCAGGCCACCACCAGGCACTGTCACAGGGCGGCATCCTCAGACCTCTCCACAAACTGTCTCTCCATAGCCCCATTTTGCCGATTTTCCTTCAGGCTCGGGCCTGCCTACCACACCAGGGCCTGAGTCCCAGAGATGCACAGGGAATGAGGGACAGAGCTGGACTAATCCCAGCCCATCACTGACCCACCTGGGAGAGCTCAGCAGAGCCACCGTCCCCCAGGGAGCTTCCATTTCCCCATCCGGAAAATTTGGGTAATAGTAGTTCTCTGCAGAGTAGTTGTGAGGGTTTGAGATCACGTCCTAAATCCCCTGGCCGTGGAAGGTAACACCTAAATGGTCAATGGTACGGTGACCTCTTATATGAACATTCATATTATTTTCTGGAACATATGCCGTTTTCACATGAATTTAAAAAATAGTGATAAAGGAAAATGAAGCTTTAACTTCACATATCTGCGGCTCCCCACCCCCAGCTCCTCCCCAAGAGCCTGGTCCCTTTCTGAGGAGCCTGTTTAGTGACTGGTCTGAGGTCTCCTCTACACTTGGATCTCAGAAACCTGTTCTTGCTTTCCTAAATCAAACTCAGCCTGAATCCACATGCCTCCTGAACCCCGTTATAAGGGCCAATTTTGTGTATTTCTATAGCACCCTATTTTCCATCCCTTTCTTAGATCCTATAGCAAGTCTGATTACATGGCGTCTGGGGACATAGGGCAGGGCCTGGCCTGTCGTCTGGGCTGTGGCTGTTGACGTGGCCTCTGCCCCTTCCTCTGCACATGACCGCGTGGGGCCTGGTCTTTCTCCTCTGTTCCCTGCTGCGTGGGGCTGGCTGCACTTACAGCCACTGAAGACCCCTGTCCACCCTCCTAACCTCCACGACCAGCCCATCAAGCCCCCGTCCACATGGGGAGCAGGCACAGGACGCCACCTCAGAACTTACAGCTCCCACCCCTCCCAGCAGGGTGTGGAGAGGAACCCACCATCTTCTAGGTGCCAAGTTACCGCCTCTCTGACCCTCAAGGATCTCTAGCCCCCAGGCTCTCCCCCGACCCCCTGGATGGACCAAACCTGGTGATGGCCCCTGAAACGTATCAAAGGCTGTCACTCTGCCCACCTCTCCCTGACCCTGGAACTCATAGTCATGGACTCCCCTTCCCGGGGAGACGGTGAGAGATGCTTTCATTTTCCTCCACCACAAAAGTATGATATTAGATTTTTTTTCAACAAGTCCCGTGTAACCTAACTTCTAAGGCCCCTGGGGCCCACCTGCCTGCCCAGACTCCTGGATTTCTGGAGAAGGAACAAGTTCCCTGCTAGCCAGTGCCCAGCCACTTAAGATGGGCTTAGCTCAGACCAGGATTTGTTTTCTGTGATTCTTTAAGGGTGATCTAGGTGAGGAGAAACCATGGCCTGAGACAGGGGACTGGATGAGATGACCTCTGAGGCCGTGAAAATCTGGGAAAGAGTAGCAGAATCCCAGACCCAACCGAGTGCGGGGGTGCTGCATTGTACTATAAAGACCACAAGAGGGCGCCCTTGCACCAACAAAGACACATGCCATATAAAGTTCTCCCACGGCTGCTGAGCCAAGAAAGCCCTCCCTTTTTTTTTTTTTTTTTTTTCTTCTTCTTTTTTGCGGTACGCGGCCCTCTCACTGTTGTGGCCTCTCCCGTTGCGGAGCACAGGCTCCGGACGCGCAGGCTCAGTGGCCATGGATCACGGGCCCAGCCGCTCCGCGGTACGTGGGATCCTCCCGGACCCGGGCACGAACCCGTGTCCCCTGCATCGGCAGGCGGACTCTCAACCACTGCGCCACCAGAGAAGCCCAGGCCTTACTTTTTTTACTTGTTCGATTGTTTTCGTTTTTAATATTTTCCTTTTTGAAACAACGTCATACAAGTTGCAAGTACAGTACAAGTCGTTTTTTTCCCTGAACCAGAATAAGTTGCTGAAATGATTCCCCAAGTACACCGAATTCTTGTGTTATTTCCTACAAACAAGGACATACTCTTAACCACACTGTAGCCCTCAAAATCAGAAAGTCAGCACTGAAACATCTCTGTCACCTAATCTGCCGCCTCCTTTTATGTTTTGCCATGATATTCTTTGTAGCGAGATAGCCAGAACAGAAACATGCTTGCATTTAGTTGTCAAGTCTCTCCTCATACTTCTTTGATTTTCAGAAGTACCAGGCTGTTGGAGGATGTCCCTCAGTTGGGGGTGGTCTGACGTTTCTCATGACTAGATTCAGGTCCTGCGTCCGTGGCAGGAATTCTGTGCTCTTCTCCGACACTGTCTTCTCATGGCATCCTACCAATGGACAGGATTCAATGTGTCCAATTCCTGATGACATTCACTTTGATTACTTGATGGGGCTGGTGTCTGCCAGATTTCTCCACTGCAATGTTATTCTTTTGCCGTCTGTAACGGATAAGTATTTTGTGGGAGGTACTTTGACATCATGTAACTAGCCTGTTCAATTTATTTATTTGTGTGAGTATGGACTCAAGGTTTCTGATTCTGCTCAATGGGTTATAATCTGTTACCAACGTTACATAATTTGGTGCTCAAATTGTCGCAGATTTGCCTAGTGGGAGTCCGTTCCAGGTGGCACCTGCGTCCTTTTGGCACGTCCCCCTCATTCTTTGAGCATTTCTTTGCTTTCTGGCACCACAAGATGTTTCAGGCTCATCTGGTACTTTCTCTGCCCCAGTTCTGGAATCAGGCATTTTCCCAAGGAGTCCTGGGTCCCAAAGCGGAGAATGTATTTCGAAGCCAGGATCTGGGGGCTAGGTGTACTTGTTGCTATTGGTGTGCTGTTGCTCCCAGACCCTCTCTGTGGTTGGGGCTAGGGGACGTATGTGTATTTATTGTGTTTACATGTTATAGCAATACATAATGTGTTTATATCCATCTATCTATCTATAGATATATGTGTATTTATTGTGTTTACATGTTATATCAATACATAATGTGTTTATATCCATCTGTCTGTCCATCCATCCATCCATCCATTAGTTTAACCTGAAACTTCCCATTCCAGTCACCACCCCAGTTCCATCTAGTTCTGTCCCTTTTCATATTTGTAACTCCCTTTTCTGATGCTGAGGAACCTACCTCCCATTATCTCTAATATTCACTTACCTGATTAATCCTTCTTTATGGAACCAGTCTCCCACTTCTGCCACCTCCCACCACCGATGCCCCCCCTCACCCCACCCAGGCTTTGACACCCCTCTGTCGGTCACTGCAGCCACCTTCCTCCACAGGGATGCTGTCCTCCCCTCTCACCAGGCTGCCCCTCAGTGGGGGTACCCGCCTCACCTCACATGGTTTTCAGCACTCTGTGTAACCTGCACCCCAGTGCCTGACCCCAAGAAGACACCTGTTATCCAGCTCCACCTAATGACCTTTGAACTGTTGAGGAGGGGCAGAGGAGAAGGGTGAGGAGGAAGAGCTACTTTTGTATGGCATTAACTGTTATTTTTTTATAGTATCCTGTTTTTGTTTCGTGATTGTAACCTCATCTTGTATATTTCTGAGGGTGTTAATGACAGCGTTTGCTTGTTGGTTTTGCAGTTTCTTCTAAGTGCAGAGTCTGATTCCTCCACGTTGCTTTTTCTGTTTGCTTATAGATAGATAGAGGTCTTTCAGGTCAGGGGCTCTCTTCATTGTCTGGGGACCCCTGGCCGCAGGCTCATATGTCATGGTGAGGAATTAACCAGCTCACTGGAAGCTTGGAGAGCTCATCAGCTGTGAGAGTCCCTGTGGGCCAGCCGCTGGGGCATTTGGTTGGGGAACTCCTGATGTCAGGACCTTTAGACCACTCTTCCTGAGCAGCTCAGATTCTGCAGAAAAGACTTTTCCAGTCTCAGCCTGGAGGGGGAAGCCTGGTTGCCAGGGCTCCAGGGGCCGAATGGGGCACAGGGTTAGGGTGGAGGTGGTGTTGGCAGTAATATGATAACGCTCGCGCAGTTCTCCAGCGGGTGGTATATACCCTACCCTCCACTTCTGCCGGTGCTCTCGCATCAAGAGACCCTCCGATGTTACCCCCCAAGAAAATAACCCAGCTGTTGAGATGTGGAAAGAGAGAAGCCGGGCCTGTGTTTTTCTTAGACTTTCCCTCAGTTCTCCTTTTGTTAGCCCCTCTCTGCTCTGCCCCTCCAGAGCTTCTGGAGCCTCCAGGTCCTGAGCCTTCTAAAGATTCTGCAGTGCAAGCTGTGTTGGTGCTTTTGGCTTTCCTCAAGTAATACTACTGTGTTACTGTCCCATTGTCTTGGGTTTCTATCTCCCAAAGTTTTGTTGCCATTGTTTCTTCTCCTGTCCCCCAGTCTTTATACTTAAAAAAAAAAAAAGTCACCCTTTCTGGTTTTTGTGGTGAGGACTGAGGGGGCAGCAAAAGAAGATGTAGGTGTCTAATCTGCCATATTGACCTAGTCCCCTTCCCTCGCCCCTACAACAGACTGACGTTTGGGCTGTCATCTGCGTCCATCCCTCCTCCCCAGCTGGACTGTCAGACTCTAGCTGGACATCTGGGAGAAACTCAGTACCCCTCTGATGGACAGAGCGGGTCTGTGACATCTTACCACCTGTCATTCACTCAACACTCCACAAATTAGAGCATCCCCACCAAGGTTTCGACCCCAAGGGCCTGTTGACCACATCCTATCCCCTGAAGGTTCTTCAGCCAGCTCCAGGCTGTTCCTGGACCCTGGGCAGCCCCTCTCAGGGGCAGGATGGTACCAAAGAACAGCCCCAGCTTTGCAGTGGTCAAGTGCATCAGCTCCCAGCCCAGCTGCTCCCTTGCATGCTCTTGGGTGGGCTTCTAACTGCCATGCCCACAAATGTAAGATGGGGATGATGCATGCAATTTTCCTCCTGCTGCCAGGTATTTCTCAGCACCTGTGTGTTGGGGGGGGGCCATGTGACTAGTTCTTGCTGACGATTTGTCAGCTAAAATGATGTGTGTAACTTCTGAGCCTGATTGTGTAATCACTGATGCAAGGCCCTCCAGAACCTTCTTCACTCTGCTGCCACGGTCAGTAGTATTTCCAATGGTGGCTGTGCTCTGTCACTCTGGGTCTCAGAGTGAGAACAAGGATGAAGTGGAACAGGAGTCCCAGCCAGGCTGCAAGATCATAAGTGAGAGGCAAGTCTGGTATAGACCGTGAGCTGTGAGGGGCTCTTTGTTACTGCAGCATAACCTGACTTCCCTGACTGATCCACCTCATAGAGTTGTGAGGATTGTGTGGTAACGTAGGTGAATGTGCACAGCCTTTGCCTGGAACTCAGCAGGTACTCAACAAATGTGATCTCTTTGGTGACTCAAGGAGAGCTGAGAGGGAGCGTATGACTCGGGCAGCCTGTTGCACATCCAGACACAAGAGGCAAAGGTCCCTAACAGGGTCGCCATGGCCACCTTCGGGGGCAGTAAATGTACAATTATTCAGCTCCCAATTCAGTGTATTGAGCCAGTACACTGTGTGGCAGGCCTGCAGACTGGTGCTCATAATATGAAAACAGGGAGTCGTGGTCTGGTTGGGGTCACAGACACGGGGCCAGCTCATGTGATGAGACAGTGACAGGAGGTCACAGAAGTAGTTGTGACACTTTGGGGGTGCTGGGCCCCTTGGAGACTCCAGCGAGTGCCGTGGGCCTCCTTTCTGGGATGTCACACGTGAACATCTGTACATACACCTCCGCGTTTTGCATACACTTTCCGGCGGTTCCAGGCCCAGGTTAAAATGCCTGTGCTGGGGAAGCCCAGGGGCCTATGCAGCTGATGGGCACCTGGCCACCTGTGGCCTCAGGGAAGGCTCTTTGTGCAGGAACCACCAGGGCTAAGAGCCCGGGTCCCTGTCCCCAGGAACCCTCAGTCTAGGCATGCGGAAGAAAACCCAGCACCCAGCTAAAGAGAAGTGGCCTCTGGGAACACTGGTGCTGGCTTGGGTTTTGGGAGGACTTCAAAGGTGAGAGCCGAGCAGGGACAGCGCATGAGGAACAACCACCTGGAATTCACTCACTACTTGTCAGTCTGTAAAGACCCCGAGTCTCCATATGGTCAGTTTGATGCTGGCTGGGGAGTGGGCACAGCAGCTGCTGAGAACCCGGCTCCACGGGGGTAGAAACCGAGGCTCAGGGAGAGGAGCAATAGCCTCCATTCGGTTCAATTGGACAAACCTTTCCTGACCGGCTCCGGCGTGCCCAGCCCCGTGGCAGGTGCTGGGGAGTCTGAGCGTCACCAGGTCCATACGTGTTAAGTGGTAAATTGACAACAGGGTTGAGCGTGGAGCTAGGCGTGACGGAGTTCAAGCCCCAAACCCACCGGGGTAGTTCCTCTGGCAGGAAAGGAGGCTCTCATGGAGTCAAAGATGGGCAGAGGGAAGGTGTTTCTGGAAGGAGAACCAGCAGAAGCGAGGGCACAGGGATGGGCCAAGTGTGGGCAAGAGAGGGCATGTGAGGACACAAGACAGATTGCAGGGACCGCTGGGCAGTGGAAGCTGGGCAGGGCCCCACAGCAGGAGGGTGGTGGCTGCAGAGGCTGGGGTGTGTGGCAGTCCCAGCATTTGACCTGGAGCCCTGATGCAGGGCCTCCCCACCCAGGGCCGTGGCCAGATGCTTGCATTTGGTTCCACATCCCATTCTTGTGGCCCCGTTGTCTCTGCAATGCTCCTTCCCACCTGTGACGGCATCTTGACATCTCTCCTCCTCCTGGCATCATTGTGAACAGAGAACAGGACCTGGAATTAAGTCCAGGCTCCACCTCTAACTAGCCATGTGACTTTGGGCCTCGGTTTCCTCATCTGTAAAATGGGCATGATAAACGTTCTCTGCCTACCCCACAGGAGCCCTGTGAGGCTCAAATATGAAAGTGGGTATGAAAGGTCTTTCCAAACTTGGCAGTCCTTTAAGAACATAAATTTATTTCAGAGTGAAATCTTACCCTTCCTTGGGAGGTAGGCAGAGCAGCTGAGTTTATTCCCATTTCACAGATGAGAAAACTGAGGCACAAAGAGATTAAGTGATGTACCCAAGGTCCCACAAACAGTGAGTGGCAGAGCCTGGGTCACAATCCTGTGAGTCTGAATCTCGTCTCTGCTTCACCAAGCCATTTCTCTACAAAACCCCCATGAAAAGAAAATCCCTCTGGATTCCACCCTGCAGGAACGGACTTCTCCAGGCCTGGGGGTCCACTGTTCTGGGAGCAAATGAGTAGGTAAGGTGACATCACTCAGGTGTACAAACACAGGAGAATGAGCCTCTATCCATCGTGACACTGGAATTCAGGGACAGAGTGAAGCCCATGATGAGCTGAAGCTGGAAACTGACAGGATGTGGCAGAAATAGTTAACATGGCTGCACATCCTACCAGGGTCAGGCCCTTGCTGATCACAAAAGGGACTCTGCCTCAATTCCATGTGCCAGGGAGCTGGGTGACTTATGGTGCCCTTGGTCTGTGGTTATAAAATATGTCATCCTCCCATATGCTCCCCAAACTCAGCCCCTGTGCAGCCAACTGTGACTAAGCCCACCTTAGTCAACAAGCAAGTCAACATGCTGGGGACATTTGGTGGGTGAAAGCTGTCGAGGGTATCGGGGGGGGGCTGTGTGTTTTTTCTGGCACCAGGATCAGGGTGACTAAGAGAGGCATGCATAACCATAGGAACAACCCCTCCTACTTATGCAGTCTCAATAGTCTTCAAAACATTTTTGTACACGTGATCTTGCTGATCCCTGCAGCTATTATGTAAGCGAGGGAGAGCAGAACTATTCACCCTGGGGCTTAAGGGAGCAGAGATAGCAAACAGTCTGCTCTTAGGCGGCACTCCTCTATTCCCTTGCTCGTGGCAGACATCATTAATCAATCACACCGCTCTTTCCAGTTCAGCATCTTTCTCTACACAGCCCTTCAAGTAACCATTACCAATCGATTGACGATCACCATCCCTGATGTATCCGATGGAGGTCAGTTACCTACACAGCTGGGTGACCTGGGGCAATTCTTGTCATGTTTCCCATCTGAAAAACAGAAAGATACATTAGAAGTCTGTGTTTCAGTGGAATGGTCTCTCTTCTTCTCTGCTCCCTGCAATGCCATTGTAGGTCCGTCTTGTGTTACCTCTGCAGGGACCCCCATGCGAGTCTCCTCTCTGGGCTCCAGTGCATTGTGACAACTTGGCAGCATGTTCTTCCTAAAGTTCTCAGCTCAGGAACTTCTAAAAGTCCTCTGCAGGCTTCCCAGTAGAGTCCAACTTCAGAGTGTCTGTGATCTGGCCCTTCTGCTCATCTCCAAACTCAATTTCCAGACTACTCGTCACTCCTGTTAGGTTTCAGCCAAGGTGAACATGTGTTTGTCCCTGTATGGCCCACACTGTCCCACCCGGGCCTTTGCCCATGCACCTCCCTCCATGTGGGGTGCCTGCCCTCACCTCCACTCTCCATATTGACTTCTCAAAACCTTTTCTGTCTTCAAAGGCCACCTTAGTTAATACTCCCACCTCCTTGATGACCTCACAGTTCCCCACAATAGGGGGTGCTCTCTGCCTCTTCTATATTTTAGTGCATCGTGTTTTATTTTTCTTATTCTCTTTCCACATGCCTACCCCTTCCCCTTCCTCTATCTTCTGACTCACTTAGGAAATTCCAGGTGACTCACAGCCAGCACTCCGGGCAGCAAACAGGAGCAGCACCTGGTCTGTCTCCCTTCCATCCAAACAGAAGTCATAAGGAAGGCATTTTGTGAGAGCCGCTATGTGCAAGGTGCTGAAGGGGCCACCCAGGGCTCTTGGTGCCCTCAGTTGTTCTTTTCCCCTAGAGAGAGCTGCAGACATCAGAGGGGTAGCTTCGGTTCTGAAGGGGGACCACCTTTGCAAAGTCTGCACCCTGATGGGATAGGGAGGGAGAAGAGGAAGACAGGCGAATCAGGGGATAAGTCTCCTCCCCTCTTCTTCCCCCTCTCCAGGAACCTTCATGTTCTGTGCATATTTACTGAGTACTTCCTGACACACACTGAGGACCTGGGCTCTGCCCTAACTGTGGGGACAGGACACTCACAGGCCTCTGTACTTGTGCTCAGGCTGTTTCCATCATTTGGGCTACACTTCCATTCCCCCTGACCCCCCACCGCCGACCCTGTCTGGATCCTTCCATCTCACCTCCTCCAGGAAGGCCTCCCTGATTGCCCCACCTGGAAATGACCTCTGCCCACAGACTCTCTTAGCCCTTTAACCATGCTTCTCATGGAGTGTTCCTCTAGCCCCACCTTGCCTGCAATCACTTATGCTTGTGACACCGCCCCTCCTAGTTCAGGGAACTCTTTGAGGCCAGGGTCTCTTTCTGAGGCTCTCTGACTGCCCCGAACTTAGACATCCTGACTGATGGGGACTCACAAAGATCTGTCCCTCAGAATGAACAATAAGCGTCTGGCTATAAGTGGAAATTCAGGAACATAAGTCTCCCGATGCCCTTTTCTGAGAGGCTGTCTAACCCCGGCACCATCTCCTGAGGAAAAGGGCCTGGAAGAGCAGGTTAGGCCTCAGGGAGCAGCTGAGGAAGATTTAGGGCACTCCCCCTGCCCGGATGGGCTAAATACCTTCATGCCGAGTTCAAGGGCGTGATAATAAGAACCAGCCTCTCCTTGGTATGTCTAGGCCTGGACCCAGGTGGCCGGGCTTCCCCACAACTGCCCCTGCACCTGTGACACTGAAGGGCCTCGGCTGTTCCACCAGAGCAGGGACGGCTTGTGAGGCCCGGCTGAGTCAGAAGGGCAGCGTGGGCCTGTGCGGGCAAAGGCAGCCTGTGCTCCGGTGCTGGCTGTGTCATGTAGTAGCTGGTGACAGTAGGTAAGTGGCTTAGTCTCTCTGGCTTCCATCTCTTTGCTTTAAAATGGTGCTAGTAATCACAGAAAGACAAAAACCGTCTGATTCCACTTACACGAGGTGCCTAGAGTTGGCACATTCAGAGACAAAGTAGAACAGTGGTTGCCAGGGACTGGGAGAGGGGAGATGGGTAGTGGGTGTTTAATGGGCACAGAGTTTCAGTTTTGCAAGATAAAAGAGTTCTAGAGATTGGGTGCACAGCAATGTGAATGCTCTGGACACCACTGAACTGTACAGTTAAAAATGGTTAAGATGGGGCTTCCCTGGTGGCGCAGTGGTTGAGAGTCCGCCTGCCGATGCAGGGGACACAGGTTCGTGCCCCGGTCCGAGAAGATCCCACATGCTGTGGAGCACCTGGGCCCGTCAGCCATGGACGCTGAGCCTGCACGTCCGGAGCCTGTGCTCCACAACGGGAGAGGCCACAACAGTGGGAGGCCCGCGTACCGCAAAAAAAAAAAAAA